>NW_019195111.1:0-363 GCF_002260705.1 Seriola dumerili
AAAAAAAAAAAAAAGAGGTAGCAGCAGACATTGGACAGCAGTTTCTTTCACAAGCTGATTGGAAGGAACTTAGAGCAGAACATCTACTCCATTGTGTCAAAAGGAGTTGGTTGAGGTGGGTGTCTCGTGAAGAATCCTTTATTAGAAGACCCCAGGGCAGGCCCAGAATACACTGGAGGAATTAAATGGTCCCATTTTCTCCTGTTATTAACGTGAGATGTATCTGGATTATCCTAATAATGACACTGAAGGTCCCGGGTCTTTTTATTTATGTGTGTTATTAAAGCGGGAGCATTTTGAGTCTCCAGAGGGAAACCATAGACCTCTTAGATGTCACCCACAGGTTTCTAGAGAGTGGTTTTG
>NW_019195112.1:0-121 GCF_002260705.1 Seriola dumerili
TTATTGATAAGGGATTAATTAGCCAATAAGGTGTCACCATAACTTTTAATTTTTTTAATTAAAGTAACCCTCAGACATTGTGAGAAATACACTGAAGGAACAGCTTCATAATTTCTCAAGT
>NW_019195113.1:0-193 GCF_002260705.1 Seriola dumerili
TCAAACAGTAACGTAAATGTTATGGGTGAACAAAAAAAATCGATGTAAAAGTAATGTATAAATGGTAGACAGCTAAAATTCACAGATAAATGGTTGAAATAGCTGAAAATAATCGGTGAATATTAAAACAGATTGCTAAAAGTAATGGATAAGCAGTTGAAATACTTAGATGAATGGAGCAGATAAATGGTAG
>NW_019195114.1:0-123 GCF_002260705.1 Seriola dumerili
AATAAATTGTAATTATGATTAAATCTAAATATGTAAAAATATATATATATATATATCCACTTATTGGGTCAGCTGTAACACCTTAGAATGCATGACTAGTCAGCAAGGCATCAGGGAAGTCTA
>NW_019195115.1:0-102 GCF_002260705.1 Seriola dumerili
ATAGTAAAGCATAAAAATTTCAAAAAAACGTCATAGTATCATGATGCATAAAATGTCAAAAAACTTCATAGTATAGAAGGAATAAAAAAGTCATAGTATAGT
>NW_019195116.1:0-137 GCF_002260705.1 Seriola dumerili
GAGGTTAAAGAACTCTTGTGTTGAAGGATTAACATCCATGTTGTTGGATCATTGATTTACTGGAATCAAACAATATGATCAACATCTGATGTTTATTTCCTGTCCTCACCTGTCGGAAAACAAAGTACCTTTATATG
>NW_019195117.1:0-605 GCF_002260705.1 Seriola dumerili
CCCACCTTCAATACTGCCATTTTGAAGGTGTGATCCAAAACCATCCAGAACTCAAGGAGATCATCGTGTGGAGTGATGGCTGTGGTTATCAGAACCGCAATGTGTGTGTGTCAAATGCATTCTCTGAGCTTGCAAGGAAATATGGGGTACTAATAACGCAGAAATACCTTGTTGCAGGGCACACACAAATGTAGTGTGATAGCATGCATAGTACCATTGAACGCAAAATAGTTGCAGATATCTTCACCCCGAGAGACTACGTCGTCATACTTCAGACTGCAAGAACCAAGCCATCACCTTACCATGTGAAGGTGCTCAAGCATGATGCGTTTCTGAAAATGAGTGGATCTTACTTCAGTAGCATCAGACCAGGCAAAAGAGCTGCAGATCCAACTGTGCATGAGTTGCGGGCTCTTCAGTTCAGCAGTGAAGGCAGGATCCAGTTCAAGCTGTCCTTTTCAGAGGACTCTGCGTGGGAAGCATTGCCACAGAGGGTAGCGATGCCAAATGAACCAATATCATGGATAAGAATGTTTCCGTGTGCTCTGCCGATTAAGGAGAGAAAGTTCCAGGACCTCCAGTCAATGAAACATGTGATGCCAGTG
>NW_019195118.1:0-182 GCF_002260705.1 Seriola dumerili
CTGTTATGATTCAATAAAGCATATTACTCATAGCTATAAAGAAGTGGTACATTTAATCTGAAGTGTGCACAGAGTGAAATATGATCCTGACCTGCAGATTCTTAAAGGGCTGAGGAAAGCAAATGTGTTATCTTTGAAGGTTAGATAGGGAGAGTAGAGACAGGTAGACTATTGTACCAGGT
>NW_019195119.1:0-352 GCF_002260705.1 Seriola dumerili
AACAACAATATAAACATTTCCTAAAGCTAATAGTTTATATATGTGGATTACACATGTTCTTTGACAGTAATAGTAATAATATGGACATTCTGGATGTCTGGTGTGTGTTACTTTGTGTGAAGGATGCTGACAGTATGGTCATATGACAGACATTGTATTAATGTCTTCATGTTACATCTCAATCATTCTATAGGATAGACATCTTGAGATTGACTTATTAAATAGCAGCATCATATGAGTTAACATAACAGTTAGATATTTAATTTTATATTCTTCATCAGATCTGTGTCTGTGAAGAGTGTTGGTCATTACTCAGGATTGGAATGTGGATTGTAGTTTATGACTCTTATCT
>NW_019195120.1:0-101 GCF_002260705.1 Seriola dumerili
TATCGACAGACACACCGATCGTGTCTGTGGGAGTGTGTCTCTTTTTTTTCTTTTTTTTAAATTGACTCAGCCTCTGATCTCTGAACCCAGCAGAGACTCCA
>NW_019195121.1:0-186 GCF_002260705.1 Seriola dumerili
TGCAGTACCCTGGAGCAGCACAGCGAGCCCCTCCCTCTTGCTGTTGTGCCACTGGATGAGGGTGTTTTGATTGACTTCAAACTATTGAATGTCTGTCCCCAGCATTACCATTATCTTCATCTTCAGCTTGGATATCAGCTCCAGCTACAAAAGATGAAGTACAGGGCAGAGTGCTGGAAGCCAGGG
>NW_019195122.1:0-148 GCF_002260705.1 Seriola dumerili
AGCTGGTCTTCTTGGGAGCTGGACTGTGAGTTAATGAGACGACTGCTGGTCTCAGCCGGGGGGGGTCCTCCCATCTTCCACTTGATGAAGGTTGAGTAGAGGTACATGGAGTCTGATGGGCAGGTAGAAGATTCTGTTTATCCAGATG
>NW_019195123.1:0-157 GCF_002260705.1 Seriola dumerili
GAATAAGGATCAGATGCCGTTCAGCATCATCACACTAGAATCTAGTGTGATGATGCTGAACGGTGCATCTGATCTTTGTTGTAATCACTCACTCCAATCAAGTTTATTACTTTATTTGTTAATCAAATGAAGCAGGATGCTGTTCACTGTAACGTCA
>NW_019195124.1:0-161 GCF_002260705.1 Seriola dumerili
ACACTGTGTCTGATTACTTTCAGAGAGTCATGGAGTTGGAGGCCAATCAAGTCCCACATGAAATGATCAACATTGACGAGGCTGGCTTCAACTTGGCGAAAAGGCGTCGGAACGGAAGAATAATAATTGGCAAAAGGGCCACAGTTACTGTGCCGGGCCAG
>NW_019195125.1:0-120 GCF_002260705.1 Seriola dumerili
TGTTACAGTGACAGAACACATCAGCGGTAAATGTTAGAGCTGAAGACTGAGAGCTTCTCTTCATACGGAAACAAATCAGTTTCAAACATCCTGCATCTAATGTATTTCTTCCATTTTGAA
>NW_019195126.1:0-401 GCF_002260705.1 Seriola dumerili
AAATGTTTTATTTCAACCAGCCTGCTTGGAATAGGATGGAATAACCAAACGTGTTCGAAATGGGAAACTCTAAAAAATAAATATATATAGTAATACATAATTGAAAGAAGAGACTCCATGCTTTAATTTGTTGTGAAACATGTTTGCTTAGAACAAGGTTATGAATAAAAAAACAAGTTCTGTTACATCATAAATTCAGGCAGGCTGCAGGCCTGTGAAATCAGTTTAAATTTACCCCAACTTGACAGGGTTCTGTGAGCTACAAGAACATTTCAAATAAATATTTTTGTGGTCTATGAGAATGCCTTACTCCAAACTTTAATTGGATATATCACTCAACTACATCAGGACATGATAGACTGAAACAAGAGAGTAAAGGTAAAGGTAGGATTTGATCTTTG
>NW_019195127.1:0-145 GCF_002260705.1 Seriola dumerili
GTGTATCATCACTCCTCTCAGTCTGACTTTACCTTCTTTAGAGATTTGAGTCAGTCCTGACCAATCAGTAGAGACGGACATGTCAGGTGCTCTGACATCACTTTCAGTCAGCTGCTGATGGTCAGTGGACAGTTAGTTTGAGTTC
>NW_019195128.1:0-169 GCF_002260705.1 Seriola dumerili
CAGAGCTGGAGGTGATTTGTTTAACGTGTGGATTTCTCTATGAGATTGTTTAGAGGTATTTCGTATTGTTTTGATTTGGTGGTCAGCTGCTCACTCTTTTGGCTTTGTGCTGAAACTTTAACTCGAAGTTTGTGGAGAACAGAAGATTAATGAACCAAGAAATTAACCT
>NW_019195129.1:0-127 GCF_002260705.1 Seriola dumerili
CGTCTCTAAACTGTCTTGTTGATGAAATGCACCAAAAAAATAACTTAAAACATTTTTTTGGGATATTGCCTCACTAAGTCTACTAACCGGTGAACTCTTGTCTCCTCTCAGTTTCCTACAGCCTTTG
>NW_019195130.1:0-148 GCF_002260705.1 Seriola dumerili
ACACCGCACCATCAAACACAACTTTTCCATATTACAGTCTGAACATCCGGCATTTCATAACCACCAAATCATCTCAGCCCATAGGAAACATCGGAGCCTTCAATCTTTTCTCATCAGATCACAATTTACTGACCATAGACCCACACCC
>NW_019195131.1:0-123 GCF_002260705.1 Seriola dumerili
AGCCAGAGAGGACAAAGGTATTGATAGTGGTGATTTTTTTAAAAGGATTTTTTTTTGCTAAAACAAATCAAACTATAAAAACATATTAAAATTATAAAAACGTGTGATTTTCCAATAAAAAGC
>NW_019195132.1:0-127 GCF_002260705.1 Seriola dumerili
TCATCACAGTTTTCTGTCAATCACACTCTTGAAATTTTATAATAATAAAAAAAAAATGTCCAGCCCACTCCTTGTGATGTTTCCTGAGCTTTTACATACTTATATGTTGTAACTTTTTCTGTGCATT
>NW_019195133.1:0-149 GCF_002260705.1 Seriola dumerili
ACACACACACACACACACACACACACACACATATTGGAATGGTTTACACCAAACTTGAAGTGTTAAATCAGAATAAATGAGAATGCTCTCCTTCCTTCTGACAAAATCGTACTTCCTTAAAGTCCAACATCAGGTTTTGACTTGAAGAG
>NW_019195134.1:0-151 GCF_002260705.1 Seriola dumerili
CAAATCAAAACAACTATAGGAAAGGGGTTCTGTTGTCTGATCAAATAGCTCAGGCTGTAAGAAGAGTCAGTAAATTTATGAAGTCTAGCATCCAGATACTGACAATAATGAAAGGACGACGAGAACATACCTTTAAGTGGCCAAGTAGCTC
>NW_019195135.1:0-167 GCF_002260705.1 Seriola dumerili
CGCTGAAACCCCCAATGGGAATGGATAAAGGTAGGGAATGATATTTTGGTGTTATTAGTGATCAGGGTTTAGGGTGGACCATCAGGCGTGTTAATTGTCAAGTACATGAGCTAGTGTTTTGTCATCCCTCTTTTTCATCTATGATGGCTATCCCATTATTTGCTGAA
>NW_019195136.1:0-116 GCF_002260705.1 Seriola dumerili
GTAGTTTGATTTTATTTAACTGCAATCATTTTTTTCCCCACATTGCTGGTGGCCTAGTGGCCTTATGTTGCGGCCCACTGGTGGGCCAGCCCATCTGGACGTAACTAACACTGCTG
>NW_019195137.1:0-118 GCF_002260705.1 Seriola dumerili
ATTAATCTGAGCACAGAAATAAAACATGGAGTCTGACCTAAGAGTCTCCAGTCGACAGTCTGGACTCTTCAGAAAATAGCACAGCTGCTTCACATCTGGATCCTGCAGCTGGTTGTTG
>NW_019195138.1:0-351 GCF_002260705.1 Seriola dumerili
CAAATATGCTGGAGGGGTTATGGATGAGATTGGAAGGACCAGTGGCACAAGAGCTAACAGTGGTGGGAGTGGCAGTATGTTGTTGGTGGACACTTACAATAGTAGCAGTCACGGTCGAGAACCATTGCAAAAAGATATGACAGAGGTTAAAAGCAGTTCCTTGGGTTCTTCACGTGATCAGGGTAGCTCTGTTACCAGCTCTTCATACAGTTCAAAACTGAGCTCTGTAGCTCCCCCAAGCAATGATCCAGCTAAACAATTGCAGACTCAACCACAACAGACTTCTCAAACAATCCTGAGCTCTTTCTCTCTACCCAAGAAAGACACAGACATAAGAGTATTCAAGTCTGA
>NW_019195139.1:0-103 GCF_002260705.1 Seriola dumerili
CACTTTGTTGCAAAGGGACTATCTTCCATCAAGTAAGCAGCGAAAAAAAAAAAAAAAAAAAAACCCCAAATATCATTAGGCTCTCAGAAAAGATGAATAAGCA
>NW_019195140.1:0-140 GCF_002260705.1 Seriola dumerili
TTTTACATGTAAGAAGTTTGGAACAACCAGGACTCTTGTCGTGTTTCACCCAAGAAGTCGCCGCAAAGATGTTTCAGCTAAATACTGAGTAAAGAGTCTGGAGACTTATGTCATGTTTTTCCTTTTTAATAAATTAGCAA
>NW_019195141.1:0-502 GCF_002260705.1 Seriola dumerili
CCCCCCCCCCCCCCCCCCAAAAGGACTCAGCATTTCTGACAGGACACTGTGGAGGCGACAACACTGGATAACAATGACACACATTCTGTGGGCATGTCAAACATTTTCACCTCTTTCAGGCATGCCACAGAATGTGAGAACAGAGGTCAGAGCTGATCCCATAAACTGCCTTTTTAAATACAATAACCCAAAGACTAGAGCTTGAATCAGCTTCAGACTCACAGGTGTCTGCGCATACTGCTGTCCTGTTATAGAGTCATCTCTCTGACACATTACATGTCTGGCTGGCCTGAGACCCATTCATCCATGTGCAGGGAGAGCATTCTGCAGCCACCCATTCAAATGGCTCCACATACAAGGCACAGTCATATATTCAAAAGGGCCTTCGCACATTTGATGATGCCTGACAGTTTTTCAGCTCTATTCATGCTGACTGACTGTGTGTGGGTGGCTGTACAGACTGGAGGGAGCTGTGTGTGTGTGTGTGTGTGTGTGTGTGTGT
>NW_019195142.1:0-124 GCF_002260705.1 Seriola dumerili
CACCAGAGGAGATGATCTTAAAAATCAAACAATTGAGAGTTACATTGAAGAAGACAGTGAAGACTATGTCAAAACTCTGACCAGAGAATGTGGAGGAAGATACCAGGTCTTCAATAACAATGAT
>NW_019195143.1:0-107 GCF_002260705.1 Seriola dumerili
TTAAGAGAAATATTAATAACCATAAATACAAAATGTATAATATTACAAAAAAAATTGCTGTACTCTGTAGACAATGCAATCTTTCATCATGATAGATAAAAAGGTTG
>NW_019195144.1:0-126 GCF_002260705.1 Seriola dumerili
TTTATTTTTATAAATTGTTTATTTTATAAATTTGAACATTATGAAATACAGCCTCTAACATTTGTAAAATATACTTCATACTTATATATATAATAGCTGCATTCACTCTGAACATAGTAAGAAATA
>NW_019195145.1:0-128 GCF_002260705.1 Seriola dumerili
GTATAGTAAGCCATAAAGACGTCAAAGAATAGTAAGGCATGAAATGGTCAAAGTGGGACTCTAAGCGACAACCTTCTGATTGAAAGACATGTGTCCTAACCACTACACTACCATGATGAACCACTCAA
>NW_019195146.1:0-102 GCF_002260705.1 Seriola dumerili
GGAAATAGTATTTAAATAACTATGACATGAATTTATTTTATTTTTTATTTTTTTTTACATGTCCCAGTTTAAAAATAATTTCCTAGAAAGAAATTGATATGC
>NW_019195147.1:0-100 GCF_002260705.1 Seriola dumerili
TTTATCAGCATTTCCAAGTCAAATCATTAAAAATCATACGACCAAATATAATTTAATTTGGATTATCACCAATACAACATGACACATTTCACAGACATCA
>NW_019195148.1:0-149 GCF_002260705.1 Seriola dumerili
ACTGTTCTCTTACCACAACCTGGCAACCTACAACCTAAAATTTCCCGTATTTTCAAACCTAAATGTTGAGGGGTATGCCAAAACATTTGCCAGGTGGGCAGAGACAAGCTCCAAATTAATGCTAACAACAAACAATAAAAGATAGGCTC
>NW_019195149.1:0-141 GCF_002260705.1 Seriola dumerili
GGACAGCATCTTTTTAGGTTTGAGTGCGTGTAATTTTAGTTAGAGGGGAGAAATGTAGTTATTAATTTCTGTGGTGTTGAAGCGTTTATTTATCACATCTCGTATCTGGATATATTAAAAGTAGCAACGGTCTGGTAGATT
>NW_019195150.1:0-149 GCF_002260705.1 Seriola dumerili
CTGCACATGCTCCACCTCTTTGTCCTTTTTTGGATTAGATGGGAGTTAGGGGCAGACACTGCCAAGATGGCAACGGTAAGCAGCTGACTCTGTAGACATAGAGGTCTGAATATCTGATTCTATAAGTTGTGTACAGGTTCTCTTTATTA
>NW_019195151.1:0-207 GCF_002260705.1 Seriola dumerili
TTTTTGGACTGTTTATAGAAGTAACGGCTATTTGTAAATCTCATTCAACGATTTCGGAGATATCGGGAGAGCAGCCGGCCGGTGCACTGTACAGTAACGTCCAGGGTCCTGTCATGTCTCTTACCAGCCACCAGGTGTCAGCGCAGAGACAGCGGAGGACTTCAGCTCGTCATCTGTGGTACGTGATTCATCTACACCTGAATTTTG
>NW_019195152.1:0-131 GCF_002260705.1 Seriola dumerili
AGGAAATAATCAGACAAAGAGCTGCCGAGTGTTAAGTCTTGTTACGGACACATTAACAGTTACAGTTTTCGGCACATGCAGGATGGTTTTGTGATCCTTAAAACCTCAGCAGTGAGATTAAACTTAGTCCT
>NW_019195153.1:0-396 GCF_002260705.1 Seriola dumerili
TCTCCTTTTTTAATGTTTTGCTCCAATTTAAAGGCGACAGGAGACGTAAACCAAGTGGCTTCAACTGTCTGAACTCCAGTTAACTCAACATTAATCACACTCTATGAACATGTCAAGAAATATTTCATTCCAAACACTGATGATGAATGTCTTGATTTTAAAGTTACGTTCTCCTGACACATATTTTACAAACACGTTTTATATATTCTGATGTAAAACAAGGTCATTCTGGGTAATTGTGTAAAATCTCAAGTACAGCAGCAAAATATGATGAAATCTGACGAAGGAACACTGGCTTTAAAAAAAGCCCCTAATTCAGCTTGTGAATTACTTTCTCTATTAAAACATCTTCACGTTTATAAACAAGGTGATTGGAGTCATTATGGATTCATACAA
>NW_019195154.1:0-139 GCF_002260705.1 Seriola dumerili
TTGTGAATCGTTGGAGGTGGAGCCGATTGGAACTGTTTCACATGCAGTACAGCTGGATGTGTAGTCTGAAATAAGGCGTCATATTTTTACAAACCACGGAAAAAAAAAATCTGAACAGCAACTGCAAACTGTTGCTGTC
>NW_019195155.1:0-139 GCF_002260705.1 Seriola dumerili
AGAAGTAGAGCCCATCTGATACCGATGTTGATATTTAAGACTTTAAAAATTATGATATATTGGCCAATTGGCTCCAGCTCCCCCTCAACCCCAGAAGGAGGAGCGGTATGAATGATGAATGAATATACTGGCCAATCAT
>NW_019195156.1:0-106 GCF_002260705.1 Seriola dumerili
TCTACCTGTCAATCAGAGTTTCACACTACCTGGGTTACACAAGGTATCCACGTTGTCCACAACAATTTTCAGGTGGTCTTCTGCTTTCAGACGTTGATTGACTGGT
>NW_019195157.1:0-108 GCF_002260705.1 Seriola dumerili
AACCCAAATTTGTCCCCACAACCATAGCAAGACATGTATTGTTGTGTGTGGCAGTAAAGCTCTCTACTGAAGAGCCTCCAAAAAGCTTGTGTTACCAGGTTGAGACAC
>NW_019195158.1:0-241 GCF_002260705.1 Seriola dumerili
CCACCAAAATCTAATCAGTTCATCTCTGAGTCCAGGTGAATGTTTGTGCCACAGCTGAAGTTCCTTCAGGTGTTACTGAGATATCGTGTCCATGACGATGAGACGGACAGACGAGCTGCTGCTCCGACGCAGAGGAATAATAATATATATACAACACATCATATATTCAGTTCATATATGTTCACTCATGTTTCTGCAGTGGACACACAGCATGAAACCTAATTCACCCAACACACACACA
>NW_019195159.1:0-364 GCF_002260705.1 Seriola dumerili
AAAAAAAAAAAAAGAAGAAATGTCTGGACTTACATAATGTTCATATTTATATGGCTGTGTTTCTATGGAAACATGGAATTAAAACCCAGAGTTTTTGCAATGAAGATCATTTGAAATTAAACAGAAGAAACACCTACATGTAAAGGATGAGCCAGTGTAAAGTTGTGTCATGTAGGAAATATTTCAAAATAAAATTAACAGTGTACATTGTTTTGTTAAATTAACGATACAAAATACAAATGCAAAAACTGCAGGAGTGTGAGGAATGGACATTTTCAAAACAGCTCAACAAGACAACCAAAGAAAATCTCTGCACCTACTCTTCAACCAATTGACTGGTCATGGGAAAAAAATCATTAACTCT
>NW_019195160.1:0-142 GCF_002260705.1 Seriola dumerili
AGGTAAAAACACAGATTAAAACACAGGTAAAACACAGATTTAAACACAGATTAAAACACAGGTAAAAACACAAGTAAAACACAGGTTAAACAGGTTAAAACAGGTAAAACAAGGGTTAAACACAGGTAAAACACAGGTTAAA
>NW_019195161.1:0-649 GCF_002260705.1 Seriola dumerili
GTCACCAGTTATTGATAATATTAACCAGTATTAATGATGGATGACATCCATACGCTCCAGGGTTATATATCATCTTAGTGATATTTATTACTTACACGATAATTATGTGTTCCTCGTTGATGTCGTTGACAACATTCCCATATAGACGCTGAAGCCACTCCCAAAGCCACTCATAGATTATATACAGAAGGTCACGAGGTCTTCTGTCGCCAGCTTCTTCACGTACTGAAATACACTTGATCAATTTATAAAGTAATTTACAATACGTGTAATTGTTGTTCCAGAGTGAACAGACGACTCCCATACATGACACAGTGACTTCTCGTCCGTTGATATTTATCTGAAGTTCAAACTGATCGTTGAGCCTCACACTTTGAAGAGACGTCCAAAAGGCATCCATGGCGTCGCAAAATGATGTAACAAGCTCTGGTAGCTGGCTTTTATAGTAGCACCTGTGGAGCCACAGAGAGAGAGAGCGGCAGGAAGTGTTCCCAACTCCTCAGTAGCTATTGGCTGTCCTAAAAGCTGGCAAAAGTCCCTAAATGATGTCATCGCCTAATTTTCCACTTGCATGTAATTGTAATGGACGCTGTAGGCAAGAGGAATAACTTCGTGGGAGAGACAAAAAGTGAGTATAAAACAGCCTAAA
>NW_019195162.1:0-136 GCF_002260705.1 Seriola dumerili
TGGTTTCTTTATACCTATTAGTCTGATCAATACTGACTATTACTCCCTATCTCTGATCATTACTGACTATTACTCCCTATCACTGATCCATACTTATTATTACTCCCTATCACTAATCAATACTGACTATTACTCC
>NW_019195163.1:0-131 GCF_002260705.1 Seriola dumerili
AGAGAAGTTCCTGTTGAGTATGAGAGAGAATAATGTCCCGGGATCAGATAACTCTTCTCCGATTATTCTTAAAATCCCTTTCCCTGCTCTCTGTGGAGATCTCCATTTGCCATGGATGCGCAGACGGTGTC
>NW_019195164.1:0-123 GCF_002260705.1 Seriola dumerili
TCAATGTCTCCGTCTTCACCAGTGACTGAACATGAGGACAGTGATATGGTCGTCATGTACTGTTATGTGTTCACATTTGGACCGTGTGGATACCCAGTGCAGTGGCTGTATGAGGGTATTAAG
>NW_019195165.1:0-274 GCF_002260705.1 Seriola dumerili
ACTCTGTCTCAACTCCTGGAGGTTTAAGTGGGTTTATATTGACAATGCTAAATTAACATTAATATTGTTAATATGAGGGGCCATCAGGGGCCCTTTTTCCCCTTGGTGGCCCCAAGTATTTGGCGGTAAATATTAGATTTTTACTGTAAAAGTAAAATTTATCTTCAAAACTTTTTATATCATATGTTAAAAAAACGACAGATTAATCAGTGCCACAAGTTTTGCTATCACAGCGTAGCTAACATTAGCATTAGCAGCTGTTTACTGACCAGTC
>NW_019195166.1:0-150 GCF_002260705.1 Seriola dumerili
CCACTCAGGAACAGGAAGTGGAAGGAATGTCAGTGCTCTCGACACACGTGTTTCAAAACAGTGCACTGCAGTTCGGTATGGCACAGTCGATTATTATTATCCTTTGATACTCTTAGAAAACTAAAATGTAAAGGTTGACCTTCAAACTTA
>NW_019195167.1:0-150 GCF_002260705.1 Seriola dumerili
TTAATTTGCAGATTCAGATTTTATACAAAACATCTGATGAGGTTATGTGTTTTTTTGTAATTGATTTAATACGAAAAAAAAGTATATGAAGTAACTAGTTCCGCTTTTCCGGCTACAACATTAAAATACTACTTTCATAGTAACACATCA
>NW_019195168.1:0-184 GCF_002260705.1 Seriola dumerili
CAGCAGGTAAGAAACCAAGAGAAGTATTCACATCATGTACTGCAGTAAAAGTACCATTACAGCAACGGAAAAATACTCTGTTACAAGTAAAAGTCACAAATGATGGAAAACAGACATGAACGTTTGTACTTTACAGGCCCCAAAGGAAGATGTGAAATAATCATCATCATTATTAAGTTCTTTT
>NW_019195169.1:0-137 GCF_002260705.1 Seriola dumerili
AAGCATTACTAATAAAGCACTTGATTGTTGAGCAGCAGCTGGATATGATTGGTCTCTGTGAAACATGGATGAAACCAAACGTTATCCTTCCTCTTAATGAAGCTTCCCCACCTGATGATACTAATGCACATGCTGCT
>NW_019195170.1:0-154 GCF_002260705.1 Seriola dumerili
TTCTCATTGGCTCAGATGGACACTGATGTTCACACCTCTGCTTTGTCCTGTTGCTGGAGCGGGAAGTTCAGTGTAGTGATGGGAATTCTGGTGTTGTACCAAAAAGTGACCGCCTGCCAAAAAGTGATTTCCGTTCGCAGGAGCGCGCGCAGCC
>NW_019195171.1:0-120 GCF_002260705.1 Seriola dumerili
ACTATGATGTTTTTATGACATTTTTATGCCATACTATACAGTGACGTTTTTTGTTATTTTTGTGCGTTCCAATAAAATTTCATTTGATTCCTTAGCATACTATTACGTTTTTATGACCTT
>NW_019195172.1:0-103 GCF_002260705.1 Seriola dumerili
TCTTTTATGTTCTGAAGTCCTTTTTTTGAATGCTTACATATTCTTATTTTTCCTTTTCTGTTTCCATAGGGATGGCAGAATCCACCTCAGGCTGGGACCACAC
>NW_019195173.1:0-134 GCF_002260705.1 Seriola dumerili
TTCTTCAAATTTGGTACAAATGTCCACTTGGACTCAAGGATGAACTGGTTAGAATTTGGTGATGAAAGGTGAAAGGTCAAGGTCATTGTGACCTTACAAAGAAACGTTCTTGGCCATAAATCAAGAATTCATGT
>NW_019195174.1:0-146 GCF_002260705.1 Seriola dumerili
AAGTATCAGCTGCTTGCTATTATGCTAAGTTCACAGTTCGCGATTTTAGCCCTGATTTTCCACTCGCCGACAGTTTTGCCCCACACCAGAGGCCGTTCTGCGTTCAGTCACTATTGGTGAACTGATCCTAGAGGCTCACTGATGCA
>NW_019195175.1:0-195 GCF_002260705.1 Seriola dumerili
GTGCTGCAGCGGATAAATGCAATAATTTTTCAAATGTGGATACAAGGATCAAAAGTGGTACGTTTATCCCTCTGAGGCCATTCATTTCAAAGATCCCATTGGCCATTTGAAATCTCTTTTGCTAGAAATATTTCAATGATTGTGCAATGTTATCCCATGTTTTAAACTGTGTGGATGTGAAATTCACAACTTACA
>NW_019195176.1:0-170 GCF_002260705.1 Seriola dumerili
TCTGCAGATTTGGGTCATCAGCTGCTTAGACTTCTCTTTAGTTTTTGTTATTTCTTCCCTCTGTTTGTTGGCCAGGCTCTCTACAGCACAGATATCATCAGAAACCTGTTCCACAAACATCTCCAGCTCCCTCCTCACGGATGCAGCTGCTTCTTTGATTGGTTTAAACT
>NW_019195177.1:0-222 GCF_002260705.1 Seriola dumerili
AAAACAGGCGGGTGACTCGTGAACACTATGAGAAATATTATTCTGCTCACCCAGACAGGTTTACAAATGTCACGCAGGTGTTGTGCAGAGAGGGATTGTCAGAGCGATGCTACTGGGAGGTCAGTTGGAGCGGTGGCACTTGGTCAGTGGCAGTGTCGTACAAAGACATCAGCAGAACATATGAGTCCGAGTTTGGAAAGAACAACAAGTCATGGAGTTTAG
>NW_019195178.1:0-100 GCF_002260705.1 Seriola dumerili
GCCTTAATAAAATCTAAATGAGTGAGTTGTATAAAAATTCACCCCTCATAGTTGTCATGAAGGAGAAAATTAGCTAAAGAGACCAGAACTGTTTTTGTAC
>NW_019195179.1:0-107 GCF_002260705.1 Seriola dumerili
ACCTTACAATACTATGACTTTTTATTCCTTACTATACTAGGATGCTTTTATGACTTATGACGTTATTGTACCTTACAGTACTATGCTTTTATGCCTTACTATACTAT
>NW_019195180.1:0-592 GCF_002260705.1 Seriola dumerili
GCAGCTCACTCTGAGCTTCAAAACCGCTCTTCAGAAACCAGTGGGTGAGGTCACGGAGGCTACGTCCATCTTAATATACAGTCTACGACACTGTCACAACAGCCAACTCCAGCAGTAACAAACAAGACTGACTGACCACACACACTGCAGCACAGGAGGGATTCAGGCCAAACAACTGATCCTGACCGACACATGTATTAGTTTTAACAAAAACAGAGTGGCTGTCCATGAAATTAGATTCACTTTCACTATTGTAGTCATTATCTTAATTATTCAACATCAACATCAACATCAAGGTCACTTCTGATTATGGCATAAGTTTTTATTTAATTAACTGTACATTATCAGCAGTGTTACCTTGATGGCAAGGGTTGCATAATGAGGTATATTGCCAGACTTTTCCTCCATGAACACACTCATATTGTTGCGCTTGGTTGTTCACATTAAAGGCGCCACAACAAATGTGTAACAAATCGAAAAAGGGGAACTTGAGAGAGAGGCACAATGCCTGGCTCCTCTCTCACCTCCGCACAGCTGGTCAATCACAGCGTGAGGTGGGTGTGAATGTTGGATCATCGGATTCGGAAAGAAA
>NW_019195181.1:0-153 GCF_002260705.1 Seriola dumerili
CTTATAGTAACTGTTAACGGTGAATTCTCTAAAAGAGCACGTGTGTTTCATCAGGCCAGTGTGGGCAACACTTGACTTAAGTATGATATTTCCATTTTCTGGACATTTTTCAGAAACAGTATGTCACAATATGAACTAATACTGTGATCACGT
>NW_019195182.1:0-131 GCF_002260705.1 Seriola dumerili
AATGAACGAAAACCATAATCAAAATATCACAAAGTGATTCCAGCCTGCTTTCTAACGTCCTTCGCTGTTAATAATATAAAAATAATAATTCCTAAAATTTCTTAAATGGGGGGCAAGATATTTTCATCAAG
>NW_019195183.1:0-146 GCF_002260705.1 Seriola dumerili
AAAATGAAGGGTGGTTTGAGGGCTCCTTTTAAAGTGCAGAGGGGTGTCAGGCAGGGCTGCCCTCTTTCAGGCATGCTGTAGTCATGGCAATAGAGCCTCTCCTCCACGAGTCTGGAGGGAGCAGCTTTCCTCAGATCAACGCTCCA
>NW_019195184.1:0-100 GCF_002260705.1 Seriola dumerili
GTTAAAGTTGTATTCATGGAGTGGTTATGTTCTAGTTTAACCTACATACAACCTTACAACCAAACTGCACTGGTTTTACAAACCACTTCCCACCTTGTTT
>NW_019195185.1:0-132 GCF_002260705.1 Seriola dumerili
ACTGTGATATGTCATAACAGTTACTGTTATTATAGTAACCACGGCAATGTCGCGTCTTTATTGTGGTAACCATGACAACCGATGTCCAATACGCATACCGCCATAGGGGCGCTATTTCAGGAGACACACTGG
>NW_019195186.1:0-596 GCF_002260705.1 Seriola dumerili
TTATTATGCATGATCATAAATCTCATTTGTTACTAATCCTTCTGTAAATCCTCCCAGCCCAAAACTACTTGGGGGTTTTCCCAAACATAATCAATGGGTCATCTTCAGAGACAACGATTTTTTGAATTTATGAACTGCACCAGGGTCACTGGTAGGGGGTTGGAGTGCAGGCTTCACATCCTGACTCCCTTCTCTGGTTTGGTTTATCACTTTGGTTAAGGTTTGGAAGATTTTGGTTTTGGTTAAATATTAATAAACATATTGTGTCTCTCGTCACTGTGAACTTTTTCTATATTAAATCAGATCACAATATTTCTCTATCCTTAACTAAGTGCTGCCAATGCATAAATATAACAATAAAAAGTTAAATAATGCTGGACTCAGTACAAGTGGATTTAGTATTTCAACATTTTATATTTTGGTGGAAAACAAATGAAATATGTTGTTAGTGAACATGTTGCTGATGGTTTTCAAGCAAGCCATTTTACCATCAGAAATTGGTTGCCACAGGGATCCATACTTGGTCCATTGTTGTTTACATTACACATAAATAACATAATTGTTCCTAATCAATACTTCAATGTTCACTTTTTTGC
>NW_019195187.1:0-102 GCF_002260705.1 Seriola dumerili
AAAATAAGCAAAAACATCCAGGTGGACATTTTGAGGCTCAGCTTTAAAGGGTTAAATAGACTATATGCTTTTGATTATGGCTATCTGGAAAAGAAAAACAAA
>NW_019195188.1:0-108 GCF_002260705.1 Seriola dumerili
ATAATATTTAGGGTTTAAATTTTTTTTTTACATTTATTACATTTCATCTATTTTTATTTCTCGGGTTTTTTTTTTAAATCAACTTTTTGAAAATCAACTCTGAGACTT
>NW_019195189.1:0-123 GCF_002260705.1 Seriola dumerili
TAACCAATCAGATGGTGCTGTGGGCGGGACACTGCGACAGACGTTTGTTGAGTTTACTTTCAGATCACCTGACAAGTTAAAGAGCGGAGCTGTGTGTCGAAGGTAAGACAGCAGACATCACTG
>NW_019195190.1:0-104 GCF_002260705.1 Seriola dumerili
GCGTCATAGGATGGCAAGACATGAGATGAAATAATATAAATAGGCATAAAAAGGCCAAAAAATGTAATAGTATAGCATGGCAAAAAACGTCAAAAATACAACAT
>NW_019195191.1:0-170 GCF_002260705.1 Seriola dumerili
GATGACTTTCAATGACACATCAGGAGAAAACCTTTGTTTAGAATAAAATAAGTGGGGGCATCAGCTACGCCCGTTCACGTCTTTGTCTGGCTGCTGATTGGTCAACTAAAAGTGCTGCTGCTCTGTCCTGCCCACTGAACACCGTCAGTCCAGAGCCACATCAGATCTTC
>NW_019195192.1:0-157 GCF_002260705.1 Seriola dumerili
TTAATTCATTTATCTGTAATGAATTATTTGAGTGGTCCTTCAAGGAATAACCAAGCTGCTTCCATATCGGCTGCATACCATTTCACTATTTATTTTATTTTTTATTTAAATCAACTGAAACTATGACACGTCAAAATTATCACACATTTAGGGTTTT
>NW_019195193.1:0-112 GCF_002260705.1 Seriola dumerili
CACCATCTTATCCAGGAAGAGGTCGGAGCAGGCGTGGAGAAGGAGCAGGTGAGCAGGACGGTGGGGCTCAGGTAGCAGGGAGCGTGGACGAGGTGGGAGAGTGTACTGCAGC
>NW_019195194.1:0-102 GCF_002260705.1 Seriola dumerili
GGAGCTTGTCAGGACAGCTGTGCGCGTGCTGCCGCCCTCGCAATCACAACTCTATCAGAAGGGTCCAATTGCTCAGGCACAGAAGCATCCCCCAAGTCAGAG
>NW_019195195.1:0-115 GCF_002260705.1 Seriola dumerili
ATTAATGTTCATGACAGATGTCATGTTAATGACAGTTTTCCATCAATCTTATTAGCACCTCTTCAAATGTATAGTCACTGTTAATGTTTATTGCAGATAATTTAGCTGTAAGTGT
>NW_019195196.1:0-159 GCF_002260705.1 Seriola dumerili
AACCTCTTTGCCGATTATCCCAAACACCTGAATTAGATCCCTGCTTTCATGTTCCTGATGAACACTAACTATTTTATACAGTTAAAAATCAGTGCTTATCAGTTTGTTTTTGTTTTTTTAAATCACTGAACACTTCCCAGAATTGAGCATGTAGTTCAC
>NW_019195197.1:0-243 GCF_002260705.1 Seriola dumerili
ATGACTTTTTATGCCTTAATAAACTATGATGTTTTTATGTCTTAGAATACATTGACTCTTTTATTCCTTACTATACTATGTCTTTTCACGCCTTAATATTCTGTGACTTTTTATGCCTTACTATACTATGAAGTTTCATGCCCTAATATACTATGAGTTTCTATGTCTTATTATACAATGACTTTTATGCCTTACTATACTATTATTTGTATGCCTTACTACACTATGACGTTTTTTTGCCTT
>NW_019195198.1:0-144 GCF_002260705.1 Seriola dumerili
AAGTATTGCCCCAAACCTCTGCACAGTATTGTAAATATGGTAAAATCAGTGAACAGTAGAGAATGTGGAGTGATTTGTGGTCCAGAATGTGTTTTGCTTTGCTCAGAACTGAAATGCTTCTTGACAGTTTGCTTTGTACATGTT
>NW_019195199.1:0-117 GCF_002260705.1 Seriola dumerili
TCAATTTGATGTGTTCTTCCCACCTCTCAAATTAGAGGTTCAACAGTTCATTAGTGACTAGCCTAATAACCATTACAGATCCATGTGAACAATTGTTTGCCCAATTATTTGTAAAAA
>NW_019195200.1:0-577 GCF_002260705.1 Seriola dumerili
TGAAGCACCTGTTAATTATTCATGTTTTTATATTACCCAAGGAACTCAGTGTGACAGGAGCTCACATCAGCCACTCACTGCTACTCAGGTTTCAGAAGCACAATATCTTCACTTTTTTGTGCCTACACTATTTTGTGTGTCATCTTTTACTTTTGCCACACACTGTATTTCATAATTCCTTGTGATTAGTAAAGTCAAGTGATGTGAGACGTGTTATTGTGACGAGGGGCGATAAATAAAAACTGACTTAATGTAACGATGAAGGATTTTTAGGAAGCAGCGAATGTTATTCTTATTTTGAGAAAGAAAAAAAACATGCAAATATCATTTTGTCAGAGGATCTTACCAATAGATGATGATGAAGGCATCTCCAGCACGTGGCTGCAGCAGGAAGTAAAAACACAGTATACACATATGCATTAACATCAACATGCTACATACAAACTGAACACACACAGAGTTTTATTGTCCAAATATGGATCTGCTTGACTGAAACTCACCCCTCACAGCTGGAAGCTGACCTTCCTGTTCAATCCGTCCACTCTGTGTGTTCTCCACCATCTTCATGGATTTTTCA
>NW_019195201.1:0-408 GCF_002260705.1 Seriola dumerili
TTCAATTCTGATCTGAGAAATGTACCAAAGCGACAGAGAGAAACTGTATCGTAAAACATGGACTTGTACATAAAAAAACCTTTTTAAATGCAGCTCGTCTTATTTCATGACAGGATCCGTCACTTCAGCTTCTGTTTGTGTTAATATGTGATTGATTTGCCTCATTAAAACAATTCAAAGGAAAAGGACGAGAGATTGTGTAATCAAACACACGTGTTTGATTACACAATGTGACCACCTTCAACTTACATCACACTCAAATCACATCTCGACTGCCATGACTAACAAGATTTTCTCTGTAGGTCCAACGTTTTACAAGATTTTACATTTTATTTCAGAATTGTTTTTATCTTCTTTTTGCACCAGTTGTTTTATATATATATATATATATATATATATACATATATA
>NW_019195202.1:0-651 GCF_002260705.1 Seriola dumerili
GTGTGTGTGTGTGTGTGTGTGTGTGTGTGTGGTCACTGTAATGTAATTGATTCCTCGTCCTGTGGTAAAGAGCTGAGCGTGGGAACAAAGACAAGGTGCGCGCACAGACTTATAGAGGAGGAGGCGGGCTCTCTCAGTGGGCACCGCCCTCTGATTGGCTGAAGAGGCTGTCCCTCTCCTCACAGCCTGAAACCTGTTGGCGCTGCTTCTTCTTGAACTCACTAAGTTTTCATGCAATGCTGTGATACTCTTCTCTCTGAATACATTTATGTCCGTTGCTAATCCCACCCTTGTTGTCCACTGATACGGTGACGCATGTACGGTCTCTTCAGCCGTCGCCATGTTTGCTCATTAGCCCTGAAAATAAAGTACAGCTGAGGTTGATGGGAAAGTTGTCAGTTCTGCAGCAACCATTTTATATTGGAGCAGGTAGGAGTGTGACGTCACGATGGCGCTGCAGGACAAGTCAGCAAAGTCATTACAGTTCCTTTCACTGCTCGTACATAATGTAACATAAGTGTTGAATATACAGATTGTTCACAGATTAAATCAAATCTTATCTTGTTTATTTATAAAATACATTTTAAAAAACCACCAAAGTGCTGCACAATACAATACAACAATAAACACACAACATAGAAACAGCTGAAA
>NW_019195203.1:0-104 GCF_002260705.1 Seriola dumerili
CGAGTCAAAATCAGTTCTGCTCCTTTCAAAAAAAAAAAAAGCTATATTTCATATATTGATATTGATTTTTAAAAAAAATGAAAACAATGAGCCTTAACCGCATC
>NW_019195204.1:0-154 GCF_002260705.1 Seriola dumerili
GCTGTGAAATCCAAACTATTCTTACTGATGTAGTTTGATCATCATACTCACCAGAGGTTTTCAGCTTCCTCTCCAGATCATCTCTCTCTTCAGTCAGGGTTTTACATCTGGCTTCAGTATCTGAACCAGAATTTCATGGTGTTTTACATCAGTC
>NW_019195205.1:0-119 GCF_002260705.1 Seriola dumerili
AGCGTTAGACTGAAGATCTAAAGGTCCCTGGTTCGATCCTGGGTTTCGGCAGGTGGTGGCCAGTGTTTAACCCTAACCCCAACCCAGCCAATCAGGAAGCTTGACAATGATTCTTTGGT
>NW_019195206.1:0-150 GCF_002260705.1 Seriola dumerili
TCAACTCCTTGACCAGATGACAAAAGAGTCTGTTTATGTCCCATTTAGTGCCATGAGTTGTTAAAGGTTTGTCAGCGTACACTAAGCTTGGTTGTATTATGTATTTCATTAAAAAAAAAAAAAAAACTATGTTATTATATTTTTTGTTTT
>NW_019195207.1:0-157 GCF_002260705.1 Seriola dumerili
TGAGACGACAACAATTCTGTCTGAGACACAACAACATGATGGGACGATGTGCACATCACAGACAGGTAGGATCAGAGGTTTATATCCGAAACACACTGAGTCAAAAGTTCAAATCAGCTACCTGTAATAATGTGGTTTTATTGGCCTAATTGCAAAT
>NW_019195208.1:0-113 GCF_002260705.1 Seriola dumerili
ATTTTAGACAAGTCTAAAGTCTTCCCATTGTGGGGAAGTGGTCTCAGACTTTTGGACCCTACTTTCTATCATTTCAACACATTGACCAGCTTTGGAATGTATATATATATATA
>NW_019195209.1:0-110 GCF_002260705.1 Seriola dumerili
ACAGTATATTAAGGCTTAAAAACATCAACAAATGTCATATCGTGGTCAGGTATACAGATGTCATTGTATATTAAGGCTTATAAAGTGCGAAAAGTGACATAGTATAGTAT
>NW_019195210.1:0-136 GCF_002260705.1 Seriola dumerili
ACTAATAAAGTCTTATTGATTGCTTGACCATGTTTAAATACAGTAAGTTTAAAAATACTGGAATCAAATTTAAATGAAATTATTTCTTGTAGATTTCTGTCTCCCCAAAGGTTGCGTAAGATCCCCAGAAAAAAAA
>NW_019195211.1:0-119 GCF_002260705.1 Seriola dumerili
TACCATAATATGACTTTTTTATGACTTTTTATGCCATACAATATTATGACTTTTTCTGACTTTTTTAGCCATACCATAACATGACTTTTTCTGACTTTTTATGCCATACTATACTATGA
>NW_019195212.1:0-104 GCF_002260705.1 Seriola dumerili
AAAATTACCACCAAATGGAATATGATGATATAGTTCAAGAATTTCTGGAATTAAATGATTCACAGATACAGATGTAAAACTACATATTTTATTTCTGAATGAAA
>NW_019195213.1:0-135 GCF_002260705.1 Seriola dumerili
AACTGCATCCACTGAGGAAGACCTCCAGAAAAATCTGGTTAGTGAATCTCAGATATTGTATTTCATGTGGTGTTTAAATAGTTCTTTCAATTCCAATTTTGTCCACATTTCCATGGGCGCCGGTTTGGTTTTATC
>NW_019195214.1:0-100 GCF_002260705.1 Seriola dumerili
GTCAAATGCGCGGACTGTGAGATTTAATGACTTTATAAGAAAATAAAAAAAATATATATATAAAAAAAAAAAAAAAGCAAAACTAAACTGTACTACTACT
>NW_019195215.1:0-6896 GCF_002260705.1 Seriola dumerili
AATGTCATAGTATAATGAGGCATAAAATGTCATAGTATAAATGGGCATAAAAATGTCATGGTATAGGAAGGCATAAAAATGTCATAGTATAGTAAGGCATAAAAATGTCATAGTATAATAAGGCATAAAAGTCATAAAACAGTCATAGTATAGTAAGGCATAAAAACCAATAAAAGTATTTCTTTTAAAAAGGCATAAAAATGTCATAGTATAGTAAGTCACAAAAATGTCATAGTATAATAAGGCATAAAAATGTCATAGTATAGTAAGTCTTAAAAATGTCACAGTATAATAAGGCATAAAAATGTCATAGTATAATAAGGCATAAATACGTCACGGTATAGTAAGTCATAAGAATGTCATAGTATAATAAGGCATACAAATGTCATAGTATAGTAAGGCATAAAAAGTAATAAAAATGTCATAGTATAATAAATCCTAAAAATGTCATAGTATAGTNTAAAAAGTAATAAAAATGTCATAGTATAATAAATCCTAAAAATGTCATAGTATAGTAAGGCATAAAAAGTCATAAAAATGTCATAGTATAATATGGCCTAAAAATGTCATAGTATAATAAGGCATATAAATGTCATAGTATAGTAAGACATAAAAATGTCATAATATAATGATTCATTAAAATGTCATAGTATAGTAGGCATAAAAAGTAATAATAATGTCATAGTATAATAAGAAATAAAAAGTCATAAAACAGTCATAGTATAGTAAGGCATAAAAACCAATAAAAGTAATTTAAAAAAAAAGGCATAAAAATGTCCTAGTATAGTAAGGCATAAAAAGTATAATCAAAAAATGTTCATGTTATAATAGCATAAAAGTCATAGTATAAAAGTATAAAAATTCATAGTTATAGTAAGCATTAAAAACCAATTAAAAAGTATTTTTTACAAAAAAAGGCATAAAATGTCATAGTATAGTAAGGCATAAAAGTAATAATAATGCTGCATAGTTAAATCATTAAAAAAGTCATTAAAAACAGTTATTAGTATAGTAAGGCATAAAAAGTAATAAATTGTCATGTTTATAATAAGGCATAAAAATGTCATAGTTTATAGTAAGGCATAAATAGTAATAAAATAATGTCATAGTATAATAAGACAAAAAAGTCAGTATAGAACAGTCAAGTTATCAGTAAGGCATTTAAAAACCAATAAAAGTAATGTTAAAAAAAAGGCATAAAAATGTCACCCTTAGATAATAATAGGCATAAAATATGTTCATATCTAGTAGTAAGGCATAAAAAAGTAATAAAAATGTCTATGTTATAATAATGCTTAAAAATTCATAGTATAATAAGCTACAAATGTATAGTATAGTAAGCATACAAATGTATCATAGTATAATAAGGCCCTAAAAATGTCCATTAGTATAAGTAAAGGCATTAAAAAGTAATAATAAATTGTATGTTACTAATCAAGGCCTAAAAAATGTCACCCAGTATAGTAAGGCTTAAAACAATAAAAGCTAATTTTTAAAAAAAGGCATAAAAATGTCATAGTAAGTAGGCATAAAAAGTAATAATAATGTTCATAGTACAAACGTATAAAAAGTCATAAAACAAGGTCATAGTATAGTAAGCATAAAAAGTTAATAAAATTCATTTTATAATAAGGCCATTAGACAAATTGTCCATAAGTATTAAAAGTATAAAAATGTCATTAGTTATGCAGTTAAGCATGAAAAAAGTAATCAAAAGTAAATTAGTGTTAATAAGGCTAAAGAATTGTCATAGTATATTAAGGCATAAAAACCCAATAAAAGTAATTTTTAAAAAAAAAGGCATAAGAAAAACTAGTTAGCACTTGTGAGTCTTATAGTTAAGCGGATTAAAAAATGATCATAAGTATATAATTAAAGCTCATTAAAAAAACATGTCATAGTTAATAAGGCATAAAAAATGAATAGTATAATAAGGTATATAGTCATAGTATAGGTAAAGTGTTATAAATGAGCGTCATACTTTATAGTAAGTATATGTGAAAACCCAAATAAAAAGAGTTATTATTTTTGTAAAAATGTCATAAAAATGGTCATAGTATAATAAGGCCCTAAAATGATATAGCTATATAGTAAGTTTCTTATAAAATGTCAAGTATAATAAGGTATAAAAAATGTCATAGTATTAAATAAAGGCAAATTAAAAAATGTAAACATGGTATGTAGTCCTCATAAGTGGAATTGTCTACTAAGTTTAAATAAGGCACATGAGCTGATCTCACTATCATATAATATAACGCAATAAAATGCTAAATAAATATTCATAGTATAATAAGGCCATTTAAAAAATGTCCTTGTATCAATGGAAAGCATAAAAAATGTCACTAGCCTACAACTTATATAGTAAGGCAATTAAAGTAATAAAAATTTCTGTGGTATAATAGAGGCTAAAATTGTCATAGTGTATTCAGTTAAGGCATAAAAAGCTTAATTAAAAATGTCATCGCCATAATAAGGCCTTACAAATGTCCATAGTATAATAAGGCATAACAAATTGTCATAGGTAATAGTAAGACATTAAAAATGTTCATAAATAATAGATCTCATTAAAAATGTCCAATAGGTATATGTAGGCATAAAAAGTAATAATTTATTCATAGTTTAATAAGACATTAAAAAGTCATAAAAAACACCTTTTCATAGTTATTAGTAAGGCAAAAAAAACCAACTTAAAAGCTTTAATTTTTTTTAAAGAAAAAATGATTTTAAAAAAGTTCCAGTATATATTAAGAATTGTTTTCATAGTATCTAAGGCATTAAAGAATAAACAATTGTTCATTATTAATTAAGATAAAAATTAGCTGTTTAATTTTGTTCACATAATATCGATAAGGCGCTATTAAGGTATAATTATCAATAATGTGGCTTGTTAGTGAATGAAGTGAATTATTAATGCCGTATGTATAGGATCACATCCTAAGAAAGTAGATATATAATGTCATAAATGTTGTACAATTGATTTACATCTTGGAAATAAGAAATTAATTTTTTAAACTTTTAAGAGATACCTACACAATCATTGTTAAATACTTAGTGTCAAACGTCTAGAAAGAGTGTAAATTAATATAGAAAATTAAGAGTAGAGAGTAAAAAGGAGTCGGATTGAAAGACAGTTCAATAGGAGTGTAATAAGGTATAAGGCTAAATATAATAAACAATTTAAAAGTAATTGAATAAAAAAGGCATAAAAATGTTTCATTAGGTTAAAGTAGGGCATAAAAAGTAATTAATTTAATGTTCATATATGAGATTAGTATTGAAATAGGTGCAATGATACTATTCAAGTCTCATAGGGTATATCCTTTCACTTTAGGCATTAAGAATTTATAGTTATGTATTGAAACATGGTTTCCAAAAAGAGAGGTGTTTTTTTTATTTTAAAGTAGGTATCAAAATGGTATGTTTGTTTTCTATTTTATTTTAATTTAGAAGTCATTTAAAGCATCATATGTTGTATGTTGTTTATGTTTGAGGAGGATTGCCGTAGAAAAAATCATGAAAATAAAAATGGAGTTCTTTATTGCTAAATAAATCGAAAGGTGTCTTAAATTCAACATGTACATATCACCCTGATAAAGGTCTTCACTTCAGTCTATTATAAATTATGATTCATAGTCTCAAGAAAAAGGTTTGTTTCCTATAGTAGTGACTTGCAAGTTAAGCATATAATTCAATATGATCACTCACTCTCACATCATAGAGGCGTCTATATTTGCTCCAGACTTTCAAAATTTTAAAGCATAGAAGGTCATCAAGAAAATATCAGCTTAAACCAAAGTATTTGTTTCTTTTTAAAAACAGTGATGCATAAAAAATTTAGTTAAGTTAAAATCAAATTCAGACCTCACAAGTAAGTTCATAGTATTTGGTAAGTAGTAACTAATAATCATATTTACTTGTATTTTTAAAAATGGCATGAAAGGAATTTTTTTCAGTTCCTTAGTTTTATTTAATAAGCTATTAAAAATAAAACTCTCCATAAGAGTATTTCGGTCACTTACACCGTTATAAAATATACTCATAGTGTCGTGAGCTTGATTCACTTATATAGAGGACAAATACTCAAGGCAAACATGTACTATTCTGACTTATAAGAAAATAAATATATATGTACCATCTATTAAGATGTAATGATACTATATGTCTAGACCATTAGTGATATGTCTAGGGTAGTAATTTAAGTGCTTATACACACTATTACTACAAAAAGAAATACTCAACGCAATTCAGAATGATAACACAGATTAACAACTAATACATGTGACTATCTCTCTGGTGAAGCATACATCCTTGTGCGATAAATCACAACGATATCAGCTATGGCTCATGGTCTCTTTCTCGGTTTATAGTATTTCTAAGTTCCATTTGACCTTTCGTTCCCAAAAACTCTAAAGAAACTAAAGTAACGAAGCACAATTGTCGGCAAACTTATCATGTATAATTAAGAGGTAAGGCAAGTAAAGATGAGAAGACATTTGGGTGAGTTCGTTATTTGGCGCTCAATGTCGTGGGTTTAAAGAATAGTGAAAATATAAAATATTACGGTTTGGCTATTCATTGAATTTGGCTAATTCCAGCAGAACATCGGGAACTACTGTGGGTATATCAGAAAACAGGTAACAGATCATACACAGAAGGCCAAGTTGATCTGATTTTTGCACTTTAGTTTATTGAATTACAGCATTTGTTGGCCTCGTGTCAGCTTATTACCAGATTCATAATGGGTCAATAGCTGACCTAGGGCTTATGTAATTACAAGGGCACTTAGAACAGGTGAGACAGTTTGCATACGTAATGGAGATACATTTAATAAAATTGTTATACATATTTTACCAACAGTACTGAGGGAAGCTACTTGCTTTATTCACGGAAGTTGTCAAAGAGAGAGCGGATGGGTGACGACATATAACAGCAAATGTTTGTATATGTGGAAGTGAACCTTGCCAATGGTGTGAAGAGTGAGATACTAATTTCAGATATAAAGAGCGAGGCTGACATTAGAAGTGAATATAAAACCAGTATTACATATCGAAAGACAACTGAATTTTAATATTGCCCATGCCATATGAGGAAAGAAAAATAAATATAAACAGCTATGCTTTGCAATATTCCTTTCTGAACACTGAGAATAATAGTAATTAATCAAATATTGTACAATTTTGCAATGGTTTATACAATTAGAATAAACATAAGCTAAATCTATATTATAACTTACGACGGTTCGTAAAATATATCATAATCACTTCGCAGAGGCCGCCATGTCATTTACTACTTCTATCGGCGTATATCATGTTCGCACTTTAGTCATTGCTTGTAATGTTAATTTGGTATATAATGTGCTCTGTATGTTTTTACTGCTCACAAGACAGAATGTCACGGCTTGATAATGGTGGTATTTTCTTATTTTTATATGTTCGAAGCACATGGAGTGATTAATAGGGACCTTAAAGAAGAGAAAAGTATGTGCAGTTATATAGAGAGGTGGAGTAGATGAGAGGTGAGGACACTTCAGAAAAGTTAATATCACCACACTATATTAAATAGCTGTACACACGGTTAAGCTGGGTATGGGAATAATATTATACAGGGCACCATGAGACATAATCGGCACAAATTCATAGGTGATGAGGACTATTTGACGTTTAGATCACGCAATTAAGGTTAACTATTTTCATGAACAGAGGTAAAGTACCACTCATACTCCAAAAGGATACAACAAGGTAAATATGGTCATTAATAAAGGCCTTAAGACATTGTCATAGTTAATTTGTAATTAAGGTTGTGTAGCAAAAGAAGCTTATTGTTATAAAAGACATACTATAACATATGTTAGATTGCATTAAAAATGTGTAATAATGCAATAGAATAAGTAATGACATTATAAGCGGCAATAGAGTAAATAGCTACAATTGAAGGGGTCATATGCAAGGCATAAAAATAGTGTATATATCATAAGTGTAAATAAAGCCTCAACACAAAATTATAATAGTGTAGATAAGATACATCCTTTGCAGCCACTAGAAGCAAAAGTCTCTCATATAATAATAGACTTCCAATGAATAAACAGAAAAACCACGACAAAGGAAATAATGGGGGAAAAAGTGAGAGGGAGAGAGTCTATTTAAATAAGTACCATAAATAAACTATTATCAATGTTCTTACTAATAATGGCAAGTTACTAAGATCAAAACAAACAAGTAATTTTATAAAAGATCTGAATATATTTGTTCAATTATTGGTGTAGAGAAATTTAGGGTCTATGCGATAATTCTGATTTAAATGTTATGTTTTAGTTCCAGCCCAGAGTCCAACAAAATATTCCCCAATAGTGAGGGTGTATTCATTTGTAAATGATAACAGACGAGAAAAACAATGTAGACTGAAAATAAAAATTGGAGCCTACATATAATAAACGAGCACTAGTGAAGTCACTGACAGCTTAAGATAAATAACTTTGTTCTTAATGTGGTATAAAATGTGTCATCGGCTATAATACCGAAACACTTAGCAAGGGTGGTTCATATAGAAGAGACAATGAGGAAATGCTAGCTGCTTTGTCAGCTGCATGGCAATAGATTGACGCCAACTGTTCTGATCTCCATCTTCATGTCCTTGCTAACCGCCACATGGAGTAAAGAAATACAGCTTCTGGGTTCCAGCCCTCAATGTGTGACAAGGCCAAGCACTCATTTTAATTAGGACTTTGAGGCTCTGTGCCAGACTGAGCCACCTCCATCTTTAGGCCCCGTTCAGACAGAAGCAAGTAAGGAGGACGATAAGTGAAATTGTGAGATTGGGGCGACGAGGTGGAATTTCAAAGAAAGGAAGACTTAGGGAGCAGCAGGATGGACAGAATAGAGGGTTAAAGATAAAGATAG
>NW_019195216.1:0-123 GCF_002260705.1 Seriola dumerili
TTTATGACTTTTTATGCCTTACTATACTATGATGATTTTGACCCTCACTATACTATGATGTATTTATGATTTTTTATACCTTAATATAACGTTTTTATGACTTTTTATGCCTTACTATACTAT
>NW_019195217.1:0-110 GCF_002260705.1 Seriola dumerili
GCGGGCAACTGATAAATTCCCGCTACTGCCTCCTACTGCTCTGGAGGTGAACAACACTGTTTCTTCAACATATTTATCTACGTTTCTCTGCATGTAAGTCACAGTAAAAA
>NW_019195218.1:0-954 GCF_002260705.1 Seriola dumerili
AGCTGCCCTTGGGACCAGGGACCAGACAAGGATACTGCATTTGCCAGATTCCTTATGGAAAGCATAAGGACCAGTTCCCCTCTAGATAGTTCACTAGCCTCTCATGCACTTAATGTCATTCTTGCTTGTGTAGTCGAAGATATACTCACAGAGTTACCACTAGATACACCTGAGAGATGTAAGCTGACTGCTGAAGTGCTAGCAAGGAAATTATCTGACATGCTTCCGAGCTAGCCTTCAGATAGAAACTTCAGTGATGTTTGGGACATCAGCGACAACCGGCCACTTTTAAAAGTATCCCATCAGTTAGCTTTCCTGCTCAAACCTGCTGGCAGTATCAGGGATCCTATCATTCTGGCACTAGGAGAGGGTAGCGCAAGGGCTCGATCAGAGCTTGACAGACACGGTGGGCTACACGAACAACTGGATGTTTTAACACAAGTTGTTACTAAGATATCAGAGGATATTCATCAAATCACTATCAACATAAGTTTAGATAGGATTGTTGTCCCGAAATTAGAAAATGTTGCGGCAAGGTTTCATCCTTACCCTCAGACCCAGACCCAGAAGAATCAGCAGCCAGACTTGACAGCATGAAGGCTGTGATAGATGAGGTTCTAAATTGCTCAGAATGAATATATATATATTAGAGGACAGTAAAGAAAATGCAGGTAAAGAGAAAAGGGGAATGACATGCAGCAAGGACTGCGGCCAGCCAAGAGTTGGAACCATTCAGGGAATCTGCGCCCACTTTGTATATTTGTTTGTCCTAACCACTTGGCTATCGGGTCAACCAATTCATGGATCGTGGATGTGGATAGGTGGAAGGTGCTAGGCAATAAGGCAAACTGGCCACTGTTGTACCTGTTTTAATACATTTACAGACACAGAATTGGACATAACCAGGAAGAAAACCAGTAGAAGGAAACAAATTAGGTTTTATTTGAAACTATG
>NW_019195219.1:0-145 GCF_002260705.1 Seriola dumerili
AATGACACAGAGTTTTAAATGTAAAAAAGAGAGGGAGAACAAAATAGAAAGTGTACAACGTTGGCGATCTAGCATGAGACGGAGAGCAGGACCATGAGATGCATCCTTGATCTTTTTGGTTGGGAGCCACACATCGGTTCATCAG
>NW_019195220.1:0-104 GCF_002260705.1 Seriola dumerili
CAAAGGTCAGCTCATGAGGCTTATACCTACAACATCTGCAAGAGAGAGAGAGAGAGAGAGAGAGAGAGGCTGGAAAACCAATCAGAGGTGAGGACAGACCTTCA
>NW_019195221.1:0-1182 GCF_002260705.1 Seriola dumerili
TTTATTCATTATTTCTAAATGTTATCTGACCTACATCTTGAGTACCATTTGTTTATTTACCTTTTTGTGTGCATGTTTTGTGGTGTGTGCTTTTTTTGTGCTCCTCAACTAACCTCTGACGAAGACTGTGACTTGATCCCTGCTGGTCCCGATGCGGTTCTTGACCTCGCAGACAAAAGTGGTGTTGACAGCCTCGTCCACCTTCAGCACCTTCAGCTCGTTGTCTCTGATCTGCACTGTGTCTGGCATCTCTCCTGACATACTGCAGGGACATGAGAATATTCACCGTGAGCAAGACGAAAAGGGAGAAGCAAAAAAGCAAAATAAAATGAGAATAGGATTGTGGTTTGACTTTGAGCGCAGTGAGAGCATTTAGACAGATGTACGGAAATATGCTGTTTTGTGCAATGTCATCAAAATCCACTAATCTTGTGCAATCAGTACAAAACCAATCAGTTTCTCCTCTTCAAAAGGCAATCCATTATCACACAGTGGAGGAGAATACGGTGGGGACAGGGGGAAAATCTAAACTGCTGGATCCGAGCCCAAAATCTCATCTCTCCCATTTTAAAGTTCCAGACTTTCTTCAAATTTTGTCACAGTTATGTTAATAGCTGATAATGCAGGAAAAAGGGAGAAAGGGACTCATATTGCGTCTCTCATTATGCGAGGGTTAAATCTCAAGTCACAGAGTCCATTATGAGAAATTATACGGCTATCTCCATAATCAGAGCACAGGGCTGTAGTGGCAATAATAAAAGCGCTGATTACAGCTCTGAGAAGACTCTGGACCCAGAAATGAAGGAAAAAAACAGAAAATGAAACAAAAGAGAAAACAAGAGACGTATGGAAAAAGAGACAGAGCAAGAGAAGACAAGACTATAGAGATTCCAGGATGTGCTGATACTCACGTCTTCCACTGGACTGAGAGCGGTACGGGGTTTCCGGTTGCTTGGCAGGTGAGCACCACATTTGTACGACCCACGTACCAATTATTGTCATAACCCACAATTGTCACCTGAGGGGCGTCTGAAGGAAGGACAGATGAACGGGGGAAGGGAGGAGAAAAAAAAAATAGCAAGGAGTTCAATTAGTCACTCCAAGGTTTGAAATCATGTTAGAGTATGAACACCAAAGGAATTAATTAGGTTGTGTGTGTGTGTGTGTGTGTGTGTGTGTGTG
>NW_019195222.1:0-128 GCF_002260705.1 Seriola dumerili
AAATTAGCCTGCTGCCTCACAAAATGTAGTGTGAACTGCCACCCCTCACTGTAAATGCAGTGCCACTCTGTCAACAATTTACATTAGCTTACGAAAGGTAGAGACTGAAAGTTGATACACTTCCCCCA
>NW_019195223.1:0-110 GCF_002260705.1 Seriola dumerili
GATGCTGATGCTGGTTCATTGATAGTAACTGAACAAACACGTGATGAAGCAGCACCTACAAACGCTGGATAATGGAGAAAACAAAGAAAGCTCAGTAACTAATGAGACAT
>NW_019195224.1:0-108 GCF_002260705.1 Seriola dumerili
GGGGAGCTTTCCTGGTCATTAGGTTCCCTGAGGTTTGCTTATATTGCATCGATGCAATCAATTAGCAAGCAAAGGTGGTGAGAAAGTAAAGTGCTTTGTCTTCTTGAT
>NW_019195225.1:0-126 GCF_002260705.1 Seriola dumerili
TAGTATAGTAAGGGATGAAAACATCATAGTATAGTAAGTCATAAAAAGTCCTGAAAACATCTAAGGCATAAAAAGTCATAAAAATAACTTATTATAGTAAGGCATAAAAAGTCATAAAACGACATA
>NW_019195226.1:0-163 GCF_002260705.1 Seriola dumerili
TAAAAAGTCATAAAAACGTCATAGTATTATAAGGTATGACAATTCATAAATAACATCATAGTATAATAAGGTATAAAATATCATAGTATGGTAAGGCATAAAAAGTCATAGTTTAATAAGGTACAAAAAGTCATAAAAACGTCATACTATAATAAGGCATAAA
>NW_019195227.1:0-118 GCF_002260705.1 Seriola dumerili
TTTGGTCCTGAGCGTGAAGTGGACAGTTTCTTACTGAAAACGGTTGTCTGCTGCTGCTGGAAACAAGGTTGATGACAGCGGTGTTTGTGGGATGGAAAGTCAAAACAATAAGCTAAAA
>NW_019195228.1:0-123 GCF_002260705.1 Seriola dumerili
GGAGTAGCTATAATAGATAAATCAATCCTCATTGTATCTTATTTGTTAATACACAGTTTATAGCAGGGTGATCCTACCCGGAGTGCTCTCTTTTATTATCGTAGTAAATTTCCCAAAATGTCA
>NW_019195229.1:0-468 GCF_002260705.1 Seriola dumerili
AACAAAATCACCAACTGAAGCAACAACTGAAACTAATGCAACACCAACAGGTACAAACAACACTCCAAAACAACAAGGTGACTTCGTCTCACTAATTTTCATGTTGCTAGTTCAGTGGTTCCCAACCTTTTCTGTCTCATGGCCCACTTGAAAATATCAAAAATATTGGCGGGGCACATTTGATCTTGAACAATACGGAGGCCAACCCTCAGTTTGGGAACCACTGCGCAATCTCTCTTAATTTATTTTAGCACTGTAAAAAGTAAAAAGCACCACATAAATATCTGTTATTATGCAGACGACACCCAGCTGTATTTACCTGAAGCCAGATGAGATTTAACAGGTGGTCAGATGGAGGTTTCTTCGTTCCAGTTTCTTGAATGAAATAGATCTCATAGTGAAAAACAACTCTTTCCTGTTTTATATTTGTGATTTTTAAAAAAAGCAAGAGCATCAGCCAAAATGTTT
>NW_019195230.1:0-106 GCF_002260705.1 Seriola dumerili
AATTAATAAACCAGTTAAATCTTTTTCCATCAGTTGAATCTAGTTTGAAATTAACGGCTGTCTCGGATAAAAAGATGATCTCAATCAGAGTGAGAGTGTCAGACGA
>NW_019195231.1:0-116 GCF_002260705.1 Seriola dumerili
TTTCCGTTGTGACATTCACACTAGTCTTAATGGTGTGGTTAGGGTTAGGGTTAAAAAAATGACATGTGAACTTGAAAATTCGCTATTTTACTCAATATATGTGTATTTTTGGCAGG
>NW_019195232.1:0-102 GCF_002260705.1 Seriola dumerili
TTATCTGTTCTTGCTCTCATTTCAAACTTAATTCAGGTCTACTTTATTCAGTTCTCTGAATCTGCAGTAACAGCAAAACACATTTCCATAAAGTGTGAAAGT
>NW_019195233.1:0-1594 GCF_002260705.1 Seriola dumerili
AAGGTTATGTGGCTCACACATACCGAAGATCTACTGTGTTAATTGGTTAATTTCTAATCTTGCATGCTCTGCCTCTCTTGCAAAAATTATCATTCCAGCTTTTAATTATACTTTTTATTTTGGCCATTTTATGATTGTTGTTTGGTCTTATATATACCTGATCAAAAAATGTCTGAGATCCAAAGAGAATAGGAGTAAATTTATGCAGACATGTGTACCACATTTAGTCTCTTTAATAGTAGTCATTGTATGTTTGCTTTTTGATTTGTTGTACATGAGATTTGGCTCAAAACAGTTATCACAAAGTGTCCAGAATTTTATGGCGATAGTATTTCTCTTAATTCCTCCAATCCTCAATCCCCTCATGTATGGGTTCAAATTGACACGAATAAGAAACAGAATTCTAAATTTTATTTGTGGTAAAAGGTGAGTTTTTAGACCAAAGTCATGAGTTGTCTACACAAAGAAAAAAAAAATCATGTATATGATTTGGGAGACATACCAAATACATTATCATTTTAATCATTAGACAATGTGACATTCACACATAACCAGCATTCACAGTTGAAATGCCCCTTACAGAATGAAAGAAAGCAAATTACAGGGAAGATTCTGTGGCATGTAAAAAAGTCCAACTAAATTGATCTGTTGTTCTTTAAATGTGTCTCCAATCACATCATGTTTAACATATTTTAAAACATGTGGAGCTTTCAATAAATCTGCACCTGATGAGACGTGTGCCTTGTTTCATATAGCTGTGCCTTAAAACTTACTTTGCATCAGTTGCTGACTATTTCAAATTTGTGTTTGATCTATTTTCTGTTGTAATTCATATTTTTTTAAAAGCATCTCTGTCTCACTGAGTTATTCAACAAGGAAAAAACAGCACACACAAACAAAAATGACTGTTTTAGGGACCATACATCACCTTTGTCAGATTTTATACTGTGAAGTAGACACTCAAACCATTGGAGTGTTATTTATTTATTTCCTTGTGCAAACCTGTTTCATAAAAATTGTGTTTATATACAAGTAATCTGCACTCATTTACAAATTCAGGACTTAGTAATGTCTTAGTAATGACTTTTGAGCGTCTGAAGTGTATTTGTTTTGCTGTTGAGTTCAAATATCGTCTTTCTCAATTGCTTACTCCACCTTTAACTGTGTGTAAGGAAGTTTGCAGTTCACACGCCATAACAATAGCTAGTTGTCAGTGCAAGTGTTCATAAAAGATTCATAAAACAAAATGTTTGATGAAATTGGAAACTTAAACCATCAAGTTAAAATTTTGTCTTTAAACTCAATATGTGTGTTGTTTTTGTTACTGCAATTACTGCAATCTTTTCTGTGTTATCATTTAGTCATTCATCTCTAGCGTATTCTAGCTCACTGATTGGATTGTTTGAATTTCTATGTTCACCAGCACATCATCTGTTGCTGCCATTAAAGCATATAAACTGAACTACAAATGACAGTTCAGGTTGTTAGTGATGAACAGATGCAGTACTGGATGTCTCGTTTTTAATAATGTAAGAGCAAACTGTATAATTTCCAATATGATGGATAATGTTTCAGTAATTACAATGTTTACTCT
>NW_019195234.1:0-105 GCF_002260705.1 Seriola dumerili
TGAAATAGTATCGTAAGGCATAAAAATGAAAAAAAACATTATGGTATAGTATGGCATAAAAATTTCTAAAAACGTCATAGTATACTATGGCATAAAATGTCAAAA
>NW_019195235.1:0-903 GCF_002260705.1 Seriola dumerili
GATTTTAACGCTGGGAGCACATTAACACAACTAATGAATTATGTTGCATGCTCAGGTGTAACTGATAACTTTAGGACATGTAAGCATGAAATCCATCATATTCTTCATGGATGCTACTCAAATAAAAAAGAAAACTTATCCTGAAGTGTTCCGTGATGAAATCACACTTAAAGTGAAAGTTGGCAGTTTGCAGACACGGAGACAGCTTCTAACGAGAAAAGCAGCAGATTTAAGCGCTGAGAATGATTTAACAGCGTTATCGAACATAACTTGCATGCTCAGGTGTAACTGATAACTTTAGGACATGTAAGCATGAAATCCATTATATTCTTCATGGATGCTACTCAAATAAAAAAGAAAACTTATCCTGAAGTGTTCCGTGATGAANACAGGAAAACTTATCCTGAAGTGTTCTGTGATGAAATCACACTTAAAGTTAAAGCAGTCAGTTTGCAGACACAGAGACAGCTTCTAACGAGAAAAGCAGCAGATTTAAGCGCTGAGAATGATTTAACCATGTTATCGAACATAACTTGCATGCTCAGGTGTAACTGATAACTTTAGGACATGTAAGCATGAAATCCATTATATTCTTCATGGATGGTACTCAAATAGAAAGAAAACCTTATCCTCAAGTTTTCTGTACAGAAATAACATGTGGTGAGAGAAACTAGGTTTAAAGACAAAGACACGGCCTCTAACGAGAAAAGCATCAGATTTAAGCGCTGAGAATGATTTAACAGCGTTATTGAACATAACTGCATGCTCAGGTGTAACTGATAACTTTAGGACATGTAAGCATGAAATACATCACATGGATGGCACTAGAATGGACAGGAAAATTTATCCTGAAATGTTCTGTATAGAAATAACATGTGGTGAGAAAGACTAGGTTTACAGACA
>NW_019195236.1:0-118 GCF_002260705.1 Seriola dumerili
TTAATTGATAATGTAAGAAAATAGTGGTCAGATTAATTGACAATAATTTTTAGTTGCACTCATAAAAAAAACATCTCTATAGACTTTACTGTGGATATCTTTTGGGTGCAACAATAAA
>NW_019195237.1:0-142 GCF_002260705.1 Seriola dumerili
GGCTGCTGTCCTGTCTGGTGGGGGCGGTGGACCCAGTGGGGGGTCAGAGGAAGTGGGGGTTGGTGGGCCTGTCAGCCCGTTCGTCATTGGCTGAGCAGCGTACGAGGGCGGGGTTTGGCCTAGTCCTGGATTTGAGAGTGAA
>NW_019195238.1:0-153 GCF_002260705.1 Seriola dumerili
TGACCTAGAGGCTGTAAATATATTTTCTATAACAGCTACACATACCAACAATTAAATTTTACATTTTAACACACAACTAAACACAAATAAAAACCTTTTAATCCTGGTTTGACTATGTAAAGTTCTTTGTAACATTGTTTTGAAAAGAGCTAT
>NW_019195239.1:0-114 GCF_002260705.1 Seriola dumerili
GATGTCCTCAAGGCTGCAGGGGAACGCGGCAGTGATCTTTACTCCGTGTTTATGGGTTAGAGATTTAAAATCCCTGCAAAGGGCAAGAGGTTGGAGTTGAGCCCAGTTGGCTTT
>NW_019195240.1:0-106 GCF_002260705.1 Seriola dumerili
TCCTTTGTTTACAGAGATGTAGCCAAACTTTGTTCAAACACACTTCATATTTTTATACCTCCGTGTACACGACAGTCAGAGCTGGAGACATATTGTTTTTGGGTTG
>NW_019195241.1:0-157 GCF_002260705.1 Seriola dumerili
ATTCTCATTGTCTCATCTTTTCTCCCTAGGGGGTTTTAGGAGCAACAACTGAGATTGAAGATTGAGATCGTACTATTCTCTGAAACTTAAGAGTTTAAGAAAAGACTAACCTGAAATAATTTTCCTCTGGGCCAGCTCCAACCCAACACCACCAAGC
>NW_019195242.1:0-118 GCF_002260705.1 Seriola dumerili
ATCAAATGGGCAGTAACGCTTCTTTTTCCCAAGTTTATATATATATATGTTTATATATATTCTTAAACATGCGTTTCGGGACAGATGAAAGAGTATAGAGGAGAAGAAATTAAGCATG
>NW_019195243.1:0-107 GCF_002260705.1 Seriola dumerili
TGCATTTATATTAGCTTGTTTCAAAGACGCTGTTTGCAGAAGCAGCTCTTTTTTGCTTCTGTCTAAATCTGCATGACAGCGCTGTACTCTACTCGGTCATTATTCCA
>NW_019195244.1:0-100 GCF_002260705.1 Seriola dumerili
GCCACTGCCTGGAGAAAAAACTGACATACCAACATCATACATCTGCAGCAAGTGTGGCCAACCCATAAAGATTGACACTGACCTCACTCACATTGCAGGT
>NW_019195245.1:0-127 GCF_002260705.1 Seriola dumerili
GTTTTTAGTCTCCTAGTATACTAGAAATGTGACAAAAATAAAAAAAAATAAAAAAAAAATAAAAACATTTCAGTTTTGTTTTAGGTCTGTAACTATAAAACATTATTTAAATGAAATCCAGAACTAC
>NW_019195246.1:0-119 GCF_002260705.1 Seriola dumerili
AAATCCTCAGTAAAGATCTTAATAGTCATGTTTGCAGCTATGATAAACTCAGGATAAAAGAGTTTGCCTTGATAATGTGCTATTGTTTTGCTCTAAATTCTAAGAACATTTGATATGAT
>NW_019195247.1:0-117 GCF_002260705.1 Seriola dumerili
AGGCAAAGGTAACACACTGAGGAATGTCAGTCTGGCTGTGGTGGCAGGACGTTTTGTAGCTTAGGTCTCCCTTTCTAAAGGAGGACAAAATCTCCAAACATGGCAGCCCAGTCATTT
>NW_019195248.1:0-101 GCF_002260705.1 Seriola dumerili
TTTATGCCATACTATAGTATGACTTTTCTTGGCATTTTTGTGCCTTACTATACTATGTTGTATAATGTCTTACCATACAATGAGGTTTTTAAGACTTTTTA
>NW_019195249.1:0-618 GCF_002260705.1 Seriola dumerili
GTGTGTGTGAGTCAGGTGAGCAGGTGAACATTCTCTCCTCTCATTAGCAAACAATACTGAGCACAAAGCAGCTTCATCACACAATGGATACACAGCAGCTATTTTCAGCAACAATAGCCTCTAGAGAAAAAGTCAGTTCATCCACTGGGTAATTTGTTCCAACTTAGCAAGAGGAATAACAGACAGGTCAATTGCTCTTCTGAAATTTTCCCTGTAAAATACGGCTAAAAAGAGCATGTGTGCATTTAAACTCCAAAGCATCCAAACTGGGTTTTTATTTTTGAGTTTTAAGGCAATGCAATTTTTCATGGCTGTTTAATGTCTAACTTTCTTTCCACTGAAAGACAGAAGAGGTGATGATAATGTAAGAATGGGAGGATGTTCTAGTTAATTACTGTCAAATGTCGAATTGACCTGAGAATTTTTATTTTCATTTACATAACTTACACACCATGGCCATATTAAACTGTAAGGGGACACAGGGGACCCTTCTGACACCCACTCACTTTTAGGTTCTCGGCTAAAAGTCCCGCTTTTAAATTGTATGGTGCTTCGCGGGTGAGAGCGTGTTGCTTCAGGTACCAGTGAGACAATGAAATAGGATCCTGGAAGTCCAGT
>NW_019195250.1:0-131 GCF_002260705.1 Seriola dumerili
GAGGAAGGGGAGGAGGAAGAGGAGGAGGAGGAGGAGGAGGAGCGATGACATCACTGCAATGTGACCTGTACGAGGAGAAAACAAAAAGTTGTCAACAACAACAACAACAACAGGTGTGATGCTGAATGTTG
>NW_019195251.1:0-215 GCF_002260705.1 Seriola dumerili
TGAAACCCTGTCGATGTTGCTGCATGAAAAGTTAAGGAATCACCAATATGATAACAAGTCATCCTGAGAGAGACATGAATATGTGTGCCAAATGTCATGGCCCAGCTGTTGAAGCTTTTTAAGTAAAAGCAAATTAGAACCTCTAGGTGGCAATAAAGAGAAAGACAAAGGATCTATGAAGTCTAGGATTCATCGTCTGGGAACCATGAATATCT
>NW_019195252.1:0-114 GCF_002260705.1 Seriola dumerili
TACATACCCAAACATACAGAATTAACACTTTAACAGAAAATACATATTATGGAAATAGGAATTTTGTAATTTTGGTTGTATACTTTACATAGAGTCAAAGTATGTGCTTCTGTT
>NW_019195253.1:0-114 GCF_002260705.1 Seriola dumerili
ACCTTTTCTCAGCAGAGGGGATACGAAACGAAACAATTTCGAGAATATAGAACCTATGCCTCGACTGTATATGCGCCGTAAAAACCGGGTAGAGCGCCCCCTACTTGACTTTCA
>NW_019195254.1:0-668 GCF_002260705.1 Seriola dumerili
ATCAGGACAAGTTGGAGAAGGAGGAGAAGAACACTGCAGTGAACCTGCTGAAGGTGGGTGAAGGCTGGAGGGCGATTCTCCTTCAGACTCAAGACCCTGAGTTTCGTGAAGAAATCACCACCTTCAGTCAGACGTTTGAGAGTGAGATGGCTGGCCTGGACAGCATCATCAATGTGAGCCGCTGCGCTGACATCTAACCTGTCCTTCACGCTGTTCGTTAACCTGTTGACTCTCAGTACGCCACTTCCTGTTTGTTTGTTTTGCAGGACCTGGCGCGTGACCTGCAGGAGAAGGCGCGCCAGTCGACTCGGGGGCGCCAGGTTCACCTGCAGCGTCTGGAGCGTCTGTGGGCTCTGCATGAGAAGCGAATGATGACTGTGCAGCAGCATTGGGAGAACGGCATGCAGCAGCTGAGCTCCAGGTTCAACTATGAGTGGTGAGTCTGAAGAGCCACAGCGCCCCCCACACACGGCTGTGACGTCTTAGAGTCCAGGTTTCCCCACAGTATTTTATAGTGTAGGCATCCTGCCACACCTGAAATAAAGACTTTACATCTGTATGAAATATATCATTAGGCTTATTAAGCTTTAAGAACGTCACACAGCAAAGACTGTGGATTTAAACAGTGAGCTGACTGTTTAAGCTCTCATCTACTAACTATTGACATA
>NW_019195255.1:0-609 GCF_002260705.1 Seriola dumerili
ATAGAAACCGTTGGTACCAATTCATTTTGAAAAAGCAACAAACAGTGGGGAAACTTCATCACTCAGTCAGTCAGTCAGTCAGTCAGCAACAAACATTTGCTTTTAGAGGACTTGCCTCCATGCTGCTTTTTACTTTTTTACCAATCTTGTTTTCCAGCTTGTGATGCTGGACAGGAGACACCAGAAAAAAGAAAAGAAAGTTAAACTCGTCTACTGGTAATGGGAAAGAAGTCAGTCACATTATAAACACGTTTAAAAACCTTGCCCTATTTGTGGTGAAAAAAAGGGTATAATAGATTACAACTAAAGAGCTGTGTTGGACTGTTCCATGAAGGATGGTATCATGTATCGTGACTCATGGCCCCTCAGAGATCCCTCCTCGCTCCTGGCTCGAAGAGAAGAAATAAGAGCTTTGGAACGGCCTTCAAGATGAAGGACCGGAACAATTTCTGGGTGAAGCAAGACAAAAAGGAACAATCAAATAAGGAAACTGGGATGTCTCCAGTCTGACTGTTGTTCAGACATAATTTTAGTCAAGACAGTATGAACCCAAATGACCTAAATACAAACGTGCAGCAAAGCAAACTTTTAAATTGTGGTTCAGTCCAA
>NW_019195256.1:0-179 GCF_002260705.1 Seriola dumerili
CCCCCCCCCCCCCCCGGACACTGGCGGTGGTCCTGGGGATAGGAAGAGGGGAAGCTGGAGATCTGGATGTGAAGAGAATGATGATGAGCTCAGCCTGACTGGATAGGAAGACTGGAGATGAAAGGGGGGGAGGAGGGTCGCAGCAACTGCACTGAAATGACAGCTGACAACAGGAGAGA
>NW_019195257.1:0-760 GCF_002260705.1 Seriola dumerili
GGTCATAAAAATGTCATAGTATGCTAAGGAATCAAATGATATTGTATTGGAAGGCATGACATGTCAAAAAACGTCATTGTATAGTATGGCATAAAATATCAAAAAAAATTCATAGTATATTAAGGCATAAAAGGTCATAAAAACGGCATAGTACGGTAAAGAATAAAAGAACATAGTACAAAAAGTTTTGAAAATGCCACAAAACGTCATTCTATAGTATGGTACAAAAATGTCAAAAAACGTCATAGTATAGTATGGCATAAAATATCAAAAAAAATTCATAGTATATTAAGGCATAAAAGGTCATAAAAACATCATTGTATGGTAAGGAATCAAATGAAATTGTATTGGAAAGCATAAAAATGATAAAAAACTTCATTGTATAGTATGGCATAAAAATGTCAAAAAACAACATAGTATATTAAGGCATAAAAGGTCATAAAAACGTCATAGTCTGGTAAGGAATCAAATGAAATTGTATTGGAAGGCATAAAAATGCCAAAAAACGTCACAGTATAGTGTGATATAAAAATGTCAAAAAAAGTCATAGTATAGTATGACATAAAATATCAAAAAAACATCATCGTATATTAAGGCATAAATGGTCATAAAAACGTCATAGTATGCTAAGGAANCGTATATTAAGGCATAAATGGTCATAAAAACGTCATAGTATGCTAAGGAAATAAATGAAATTGTATTGGAAGACATAATAAATGACAGAAACGTCATAGTATAGTATGGCATAAAATATCAAAAA
>NW_019195258.1:0-158 GCF_002260705.1 Seriola dumerili
CAATTGTCTGGATTTGCAGTGGTTTGGATGCATTTATGTATTTTCATGATGACTTTTATATGATGAAGTTTCGTATGTTGCATCTTGTTGCCTTTCACATATATAGCACTTTTAAAATTGTATTATACACACATATATATGTTTCTTTTTTTTTTATT
>NW_019195259.1:0-143 GCF_002260705.1 Seriola dumerili
CTGCCAAAAGACGAATGCATTTTCTCTTTTCCCATATTCTGTTCTTGTACCCGCTGTGTTCACTCTTTGTCTAGATATACCCTCAATCTTTCCTTTTCAGGCTACTTTGAAGGACTGGCTGGGCTTGGACCATTACGTCAAGT
>NW_019195260.1:0-102 GCF_002260705.1 Seriola dumerili
AAGTATTAGACCAAACAGCTGAGCAATAATCTCAGTGAGACAAAACCAAAGCTTCAATTACTTGTTTTATAGTTGTAGGAATAGAGTCGTATAATTTACCTT
>NW_019195261.1:0-363 GCF_002260705.1 Seriola dumerili
TTAACCGTACAAATGTGGAGGCATTTTTCATGAAGCTTGTGGATGTTATTGAGAGGTATAGCTTTGATGGATGCGACATATGGAATATGGATGAGACTGGTGTTACCACCGTCCAGACACCAGACCGGGTAGTTGCATGACGTGGAGTGAAGCAAGTTGGATCAATGACTTCTGCTGAGAGAGGTGCCTTGGTCTCAGTGGCATATGCAGTGCAAGCACTGGGAAATTCCATCCCACCCTTTTTTGTTTTCCCTCGCAAGAAGTACAAAGATTTCTTCGTACACCTTGGACCACCTGTTAGTGTTGGGAGCGGCAATGGATCAGGGTGGATGCAAGAAAATGATTTTCTCTTGTTTCTGGAGC
>NW_019195262.1:0-188 GCF_002260705.1 Seriola dumerili
CACACACACACACACACCTCGTGTCTACAGAAACCGGCTCCTTACAAAGTCATCGCTCATCATCCTTACTCGGTTAATTATGAGCTCATCAGCTGACATTAATGACTATATATAGTATTAATTTGTTACTATAAAGCTCCTTTTTACCAGTTAATGAGTAGTAAGCATTAACTTGATCTTGCCAAATA
>NW_019195263.1:0-126 GCF_002260705.1 Seriola dumerili
TCACTAGATCTTAACCAGATACTTGAAAGGTTGGAGAGAGGCAAGACACAAGGACAACTATGGGGACACTCATTCATTCACTCATACATATACAGTATATATATATATATATACATATATACATAC
>NW_019195264.1:0-142 GCF_002260705.1 Seriola dumerili
ACTATGACATTTTTTTGACATTTTATGCCTTACTATACTTTCACTTTTTTATGACATTTTATGCCTTGCTATAGCATAATGATTTTATGACATTTTATATCTTATTATACTATGACATTTTATACCTTATTATAGTATGATG
>NW_019195265.1:0-216 GCF_002260705.1 Seriola dumerili
CTTACCGGTTTTGTAACCCTCTGAAACAGACAGTCCAACAGTCACGCTCAGTGATTGGCCAGGTATGCAGAGGTGTCAGAGGCCCTGTTCGGACCCGGCATGAACATGCAACTTCAGTGATCAAATCTCAATTGGTCGGCTCTGAGTTCGTCAGTTCACACATCAGATAGATGGTCCACTGTTGTGCTTGTGTGTATATGAGAGAGAGAGAGAGAG
>NW_019195266.1:0-139 GCF_002260705.1 Seriola dumerili
CCCCGTTTTTTCACTGTGTAAAGATATAATTTGGCCCAAGTGTTGAAAAGTCAAATTTTTTTTAATTTTCTAACTTTACTCATTTGGATGAATTGTTTCAGTGCTTGAAATGGGTTTACCAAGTCTCTGATTCACAAAA
>NW_019195267.1:0-120 GCF_002260705.1 Seriola dumerili
ATGATAATTGCAAGACTTTCAAGACTTCAGGAGCTTAAGCTTAGCTTATGAAGCTGATCAAAACAGTTATATAATGTTTCCGTGGATCTGGAGGAGGTTTACCAAGTATAAGAAAACAAC
>NW_019195268.1:0-478 GCF_002260705.1 Seriola dumerili
AGTACACGTTTCTATTTCCCCACCTGAATACACACTCTTATTTTTCAGGCCAATCCTGACAGAGGCACCAAGGCTGGACGGGTCCGTCTGGGGAAGGTCACCCAGAAAAAGATGGCATCAGTCAACCCTTGTGTCTCCAGTCTACTAAAGAAATGAAGGACTTTGAGTCTTACTCTACATAAGTCAGTTCACACACTCACTCACACACACTCTTTTTTCAGTTCAATTCACTCCTTAAACTGTTCCCTCATACAATCCTTATGAATACACACATACAGTACAAAAGCTTATGTTAGAGAACCACTTGATTATTTTTCATAATATATCTTGTGTTTATTTACGTTCAGTGTTTAATGGTCATGCAGACTACAACACTTGTTAGAGATCTTTTTTTGAATGAGTGAAATTTTGGTTTATTTGTTGTGTTTTCACAAGCTTCATAAAGAGACGTGGTTTGAAAAGACACTTTGAGTATTTT
>NW_019195269.1:0-105 GCF_002260705.1 Seriola dumerili
TGGTGCTGTGAAATACTGTACCGTTATGATCAAAAATTCTATAAAATATTGTGATATAAATTGTTTAAAATATTTTTCACCACAACTTTAGTGTCAATGAAAGAA
>NW_019195270.1:0-110 GCF_002260705.1 Seriola dumerili
CTAATTATACAATTATATATTGCTTTGTTGTTTTTAAAACAAATTTTAGTAAAATTTGAAATATTGATTAAATGTAGATTTTTGTAAAATTTTACTTGTGCCATATTTCA
>NW_019195271.1:0-514 GCF_002260705.1 Seriola dumerili
TTAAAGACGAAGAAGAAGACGAAGAATCACTTCAAAACTTCAACAAGAGCATTTACAACTACTCAGACGAGTCAAGTGTTGGTGACGCCTGACAGCAGACAGTCAGGAAGCTCTGCCAACTCCACCCCAAAGTTCCCGGTACTCCTGAGGGTCCTGAGAACCACATCCTGGACCTTCCTACTGGGGAAAAGCTGACACAACCTGCGAACACCGTCTCACAACGTGACACGATGCTGTACAAGCACAGTGTCGCATTTCAGGTTCTTACAAATAAGGAATTCAAGAGGCTCTCTCTCTCTCTTCAAGTGCAAGTAGCCGCCCTGAGTACGGAGTGTGTACGTTAGAGGAAATTCCAGTGCGTTAGAACGTGGTGTGTTTGATAATGATAAAAAATAAACAGACGTTGACCTTTGAACCTGACTATACTGTTTATCTTTTTGGACATGAACGTCTCATTTGACCCTGTGATTCACATGACACTATGTACTTGTGTATGTTTGAGAGTGCGGGGTTC
>NW_019195272.1:0-101 GCF_002260705.1 Seriola dumerili
AACAGTGTCTTACTGTGTGTGTGCAGGTCCAGGTTCATTCCTGAAGAACAGAGGAAGATCTTTGGACAGGTCACTCTTCATAGACCAACAGCTGGGGACTG
>NW_019195273.1:0-106 GCF_002260705.1 Seriola dumerili
AACATTGAGAAAAGCTGAAATGAAAAAAGGGATAAAATTTGATGCAATTCTGAACATTTTGCATTAGAGCATCGTGCAGCCTTGTCATGATGAAAGTTTCAGCTGT
>NW_019195274.1:0-240 GCF_002260705.1 Seriola dumerili
AGTAAAAACAATGAACTAATGACAAACGCTTCTTATTAGTAAAAAGTTTGAGAGACTCACAGTAACATTCAGTTTCAGTTAGAAACAGCTGAGGTCATGAAATCTCCATCATTAAATAAAACACTGAATGAAACTGAATAAATAGTTTTTTATTATTTTCAAAGTAACTGAATATTTTTTACTATCTACAAATAAAGTTTTATTATATACAAATAAAGTGTATTATCTTTATTATTATTA
>NW_019195275.1:0-110 GCF_002260705.1 Seriola dumerili
AAGCAAAACAAGAGGGTTGTTTTCCACCTCTGGAGACAGATGTTTGTGAGTAAACTAATGAGGTTTACTGTTGAACTCACAACGTTTCTTCTAGACTGGTGAGTAAACAG
>NW_019195276.1:0-101 GCF_002260705.1 Seriola dumerili
CAGTGTGTTTGTCTGACAGAAGTTCAACATTGACTTTTAGTTTTAAGCCACATACACTTTTGACACCCTGGTGGTTTTCAGCTCTATATTTGAACCAGATG
>NW_019195277.1:0-212 GCF_002260705.1 Seriola dumerili
TTCAGCTAAATGCTAACATCACAACCACTGATCAGGATCTTTGTCTTTCTGTTGCAGGATGCTGGAGTTCTTCCAGAGGACGGAGACCAGGACCAACTACCCCAACGCTCTTCGTATCTCCAACCTCGTCATGTACATCGTCATCATCATCCACTGGAACGCCTGCCTCTACTACTCCTTCTCCAAGGCCATCGGTGAGTGTTTCAATCCTG
>NW_019195278.1:0-462 GCF_002260705.1 Seriola dumerili
TCAGGAGGGACTTATAGTTTAAGGCTATATTAAACTGATAACGACATCAAGGGGCAGGCAATCTGTAATTGTAAATATTACAATATGTTTCCCACATTTATTTTGGGAAGAATCTTGTACCAAGATTTCAGACACCCCTACAGTGTGGGTACCATACCATTTCTTACCATTGACATTACTCATAGACTGGTTATAACGTTAGTTGTACGTCTCCTATGGTTGCTATCAGCATCCTTGTTATGGGCTCCAGGTACAGGTTGTTGTTCTAAATGTCAAAATGTCAACGTGTGTGCAGTAGCTCTTCTGGACTTGGCTTCAAGATTGTAATTGTTGACTCGTGGGGGCACTAGTTTTGCAGTTTTTGGGGGTCTTGCGCTATAGGCTTTAGTTTAGGTAATCGTGTTTTCTTTCCTTCAGTCTAAACAACATTAGATTATGGGTGGCTGCTAGATTGTATTTTTG
>NW_019195279.1:0-113 GCF_002260705.1 Seriola dumerili
CATAAAAATGCCAAAAAACGACAGTGTATAGTATGGCATCAAACCATGATAGTATAGTAAGGCATAAAAATGCAAAAAAACAACAGTGTATAGTATGGCATAAAAAAGTCAAA
>NW_019195280.1:0-119 GCF_002260705.1 Seriola dumerili
TCACAGGTGAAACTAACAAACCTTGGAGGTTTTTGAGGTGAACTGTTGTTTAAACATGAGATAATCTCACCTTGTTTCTCCATCAATGATGTTTATGAATTTTGTTCTACTGACATTTC
>NW_019195281.1:0-154 GCF_002260705.1 Seriola dumerili
CATGACCTCAGGTTCAACATCGCTGCAAAACCAACTGTGCATTTTTTTGTTTTGTTTCTTGTTTTTGTTTAAGTTGCATAGAAAAAAACTAAAAAGGCCTTAGCCAGAAATTAATATTGAAAAAAGTAGTAAATTTAATTATCAAAGCACATGA
>NW_019195282.1:0-142 GCF_002260705.1 Seriola dumerili
CATGCTGACACTTGAGAGAAATCTGCCCATTTAATATTCATTTTGAGATGTTCTGTGCACCAGTGGGACATCTGTGTCACCCATGTTGGCCAACGATCCCACAGCAGGTACGTACATGCAAAGTACACTGTAGACTAAAGCA
>NW_019195283.1:0-767 GCF_002260705.1 Seriola dumerili
GTGTGTGTGTGTGTGAGTGTGTGTGTGTGTGTGGGAGAGTTCGTGAGTGTGTATGTCTGGTTAAATTCATGTTAGTGTAGCTTAGATTACTTCTATCTGTGTCTGTGTTCACATTTGAAACATCAGGATTGTGGCAGGAATTAGGATCGACAGTTGTTTGTACCATTATGTGTGTCAAGCAAGCTTGAAAAATGTGTGTAAAATTGCGGGCTGGTTTATTATTTGCCTGAAACACACGCCTCTGTCTGACACGTGTGTGCTGTTGTCATAGGTCTTTTCTTCATCATCCTTACTCTGAGCGCAGATAAAAACTAACAGCTGAGACACAACCTCCTCCAACCTTTCCACAGTCACATCGTCCATTTCCACACAACTTAAACCGGAGAGAAAACACGACCCCCACCAAGGTGCACATCTTCTGCACTCAGTCAAAATATAATGCAGTGCTGCATTTGGCTCATACACAGTCTACATTCCTGCCATCATGGCTGACCTTTCTGAGGAGATGTGGCTTCTAGATCGTGGCAAAGTTAAGTTAATGTTTTCAATAAAGCCTGCGGGCTTTCTGCGGCACAAAGAAACAGAGTGGAGGAGACAGTGTTGACTATTTATTTGGTACTAATGGTTTTGATAATGGTGGAGGGGAGTATTTTGGGGTGAACCTGAAGCTGTCTTTGGAAAAAACTCTCAGTCCACCTAACTGCACTTACAGCACTCTTGATAATCGGTGCTTTTCCGTGCCCCCTTCCCCCCCCCCCCCCCCCCCC
>NW_019195284.1:0-103 GCF_002260705.1 Seriola dumerili
AAGTAATAAAAACGACATAGTATAGTAAGGCATGAAAAGGCATGAAAACGTCAATGTATAGTAAAGCATAAAAGCTCATAAAAACGACATAGTATAGTTAGGC
>NW_019195285.1:0-103 GCF_002260705.1 Seriola dumerili
ACATCTTCACTTTCCAACTGCTCATCAACACGGGGTAATAATTATGACTGGTGGCCGTTATCACAGGAAAACTCAATGTAGCAGCAGCAAGGTGTGGACACAT
>NW_019195286.1:0-131 GCF_002260705.1 Seriola dumerili
ATAGTATAGTAAGGCATAAAAACAACAAAAAACGTCATAATATAATAAGGCTTAAAAAAGTAAAAAAACGTCATAGTATAGTAAGTCATAATACATCATAGTATAGTAAGGCATAAAAACATCAAAAAATG
>NW_019195287.1:0-343 GCF_002260705.1 Seriola dumerili
AGGTAAACAGGTCTCTGCAGCTTTTTTCCTGACTTCTTTGCAACTGCGATATGTTAAAATAAATATTTTTGCATATGTAAAAAGTATGAAGAGCATGGGAAAAAGTGCAACATTTAGCAAAATGACCACGCCATATATAGATATTGCTCTTGAACTCACACAGTGAAGTTTGTAAATTGAATTATTGCAAAAAATGACTTTCAAAGTAAAGTCACAGAGCTTTTGATTAGCGCTCATCGTTGCTGATGCCACAAGCTGACAAGCAGGGAAAAGCCAAGCTAAAGCCACTAAGACTTCAATAGTTGTTTTTCTCATGATAGTTGGATATTGCAGAGGTTTACAT
>NW_019195288.1:0-133 GCF_002260705.1 Seriola dumerili
TGTGTTGTTCTGATTTTGTGTAATTAATTTAGTGTCCTGCTTGTGTCATATCTTTATGTTAATAAACTCTATTGACTTGGTTGTTGTAGAGGTGTCTGCTGTGGTTGATGAGCGCCCCAGAGGGTCACCCGAG
>NW_019195289.1:0-204 GCF_002260705.1 Seriola dumerili
AAACAACACTTAATAGACATGTGGTTAGCTTAGTCCACCTTGTTAAAACTTAATTTACTTAAGTTCGCATGGATGGACATGCTCCTCACTGTTGCACTAACGGCTCAGTTTTGCAACATGAATTAACACTACAATAATCTGTTGCTTTTCGTTGTGTTTGTGGATGTCTTTTCAAGGTAGACTAACAATCAAAGGAAAGGGAGA
>NW_019195290.1:0-119 GCF_002260705.1 Seriola dumerili
AAGTCTTGGTGTTATATAATGATGATTATGATGAAGTTTCGGGAGCTCTGCTGGAGGAATGAAACGGATCATACTGTGGTTGTGATGATGATAATGATGGTGGATGTCGGTCCAAAATC
>NW_019195291.1:0-106 GCF_002260705.1 Seriola dumerili
CAACAGAAGTGCCTCAGAGTAATTTTGTAACTTTTAAATATTATCAAGTTTTCCTTTTTAAAGGTTATTGACAGTTTAGAGTCATCTGGTCAACGCCAGTCTCCTC
>NW_019195292.1:0-151 GCF_002260705.1 Seriola dumerili
AGAGAAACAGTGAAGATTTTCTGTTATTAGGTTAATTCACTTAACACTTAATAGTATCATATGGTCAATATATTGAATATTTGAGTATTAAATCAAAAACCTGAACATTACGGCATTAATAAATCATTCATACGTGTTCAATACAGAAGGG
>NW_019195293.1:0-336 GCF_002260705.1 Seriola dumerili
CTTTATTTTTGTGAAACGGTCTGACTGACATTAGACTGACCTATGACTGGACCAACACTACAGAGCAGATCTAAGATTTTTTCTCCACACAAAGGAGTTTATTTCTCTTAAATTCTCCCAACAAATATGTTTAAATCAGAGTTAATGAGCACTTCTCCTTTGCCAAGACAATCCATCCACCTGACACGTGTGATACATCAAGACGCTGATTACACAGCATGATTATTGCTGAGCTGAGCCTCAGGCTGCTCACAATAAAAGGCCACTTTAAAATGTGCAGGAGAAATTATCACCAACACTGATTTAAACACGTTGGTGAGGGAAATTTAAAGACAA
>NW_019195294.1:0-283 GCF_002260705.1 Seriola dumerili
CTAGAGTGGATGACATCATCGCTAGAGTGGGAGAAGCTCAAGAACTCCTCTGAAAAAAATCTGTTTAACTCGTCATCACAGCCACATAGTTCAGTCTTCACACATCAGGGCTTCTTCGATAGTAGACTAATTCGTGCTGTTTCATAGAAAATGTCTACCTTAGCACAGAGACTTACAGACAGGACATGAGCCTCAAAGTGATGGGAGTACCCTCCACCTCTCCCACTGACTACAATACAAAATCCAGGAGCTGATTTCCAGAAAAAAGCAGAAGTGACTCTTT
>NW_019195295.1:0-114 GCF_002260705.1 Seriola dumerili
AATTAACATTATCAACAGTGTGTGAGTGATGTCACGATCGAGATCTCCATCTGTTGTATTTCAGAGTCATCTACAGAAATGAGCATGCGCACCAGCCAGCCCCGACCTGTCCTG
>NW_019195296.1:0-161 GCF_002260705.1 Seriola dumerili
AGATTTCTGTGCTGTACTATTGCAAAGGCATTAATAGAACCATCCATCGACCTCAGAGGGTTAAGGTGCTAAAGGTAAAGGTGGACTTAAGTCACGCTGTCCATGTGTTAAACCAAGATGGCGGTGCGCACAGTCGCAGCATAGATAAAGTTTTCTTATTT
>NW_019195297.1:0-112 GCF_002260705.1 Seriola dumerili
GTTTTTTTTTTTTTTGTTTGTTTTTTTGGTGTTTTTTTGTTTTTTTTTTTTGGTGTTTTTTTGGTGTGTGTGTGGGGGGGTTTACATGTTTGAAAATTCACCCATTTGTGAA
>NW_019195298.1:0-317 GCF_002260705.1 Seriola dumerili
ACACATGGCAGTCAGGTTTTGTTTGTTTGTTTAATCTTGCTCAATAAACATAAAGTTGAGAAAAAAGAAAAATCTGTGTTTCGGGACATCTCTGAGCAGCTGGGAGCTGAGCTGCTTTTTAGCTCTGATGACTTAAGATCCAAATGTCCGACGACTAAAATCGTTCATCCAGTTAAATAGATAAAACAACCAAGATCTGAAAAAATATATCATAACAATGTGACTTGAAACTGGATAAAAAAAGCTTCTGTCAGACAACCACAGCACTTGTGGATATGATGTCACTGACAGGCGACCAAATGAAACGTAGAGTTACC
>NW_019195299.1:0-492 GCF_002260705.1 Seriola dumerili
ACAATTCTAGCTGCAGCATTCTGAACCATTTGAAGACTTGAAGTCTAGAAAGTCATGGGCTGTAAAGAGCGAGCAGCTGAGAGATGGCTGTTGCTGAGTGAGTTTAGCTACGGTGTCAAAAAGAAATCTAAACAAACAACCTATGGGGCTCTAGCAGCTGCTGCCTTCAAAGGCCTAAGCTGCGGCGTAGGCAGTCCTCTACCCCGGTTTTATACTGGAGGCCCCTCCTACAAGACAAACCAAAGTTAGTTTGCAATTAATCAATCCCTCCATTTATCCTGACACAGACACACCCCAACAGCATACTCATATACTCAATCAGGACCCTAAAAGAGCATCTATGAACTACTACCAGAACCACCCCTCTGTACTGACCCAGACATGGTACACTCTAGGTCTCCCCTTTACTAAAGCCCTTGGATCATGTCACTTCAGGTTCAACAGTTCAACAACTTTTTACTCTCTTCTTCATCACTGCAGCTCAGAATAACA
>NW_019195300.1:0-131 GCF_002260705.1 Seriola dumerili
GCAAAACAACCATGGAGAGATGCAAGACTATCCCAAAGAGATGCAAAACAACAAATAACACAAAACAGCACAAAGAAACACAAAACTATCTTAAAGACATAGTATAGGGGGGACAGTTCCCTCTTCCGGTA
>NW_019195301.1:0-641 GCF_002260705.1 Seriola dumerili
GTCTCATTAGCAACCAAGCTAACTCGGAAGGTCAGAGAGCTATTGTGATGTAGCGTGTTCCCAGCTTGTAAGAGTATTAACTGTTAGCTCACTAGCGATGTTAGCATCATTGAGTCACTGAGCCTCCAGCACTGCGTCATTTCTAAAGATACATTTTTACATTTTACACCTCACAAATCTTGGGAATATCATGTAGATATTTTGTATCTAGATTAGAATATATTATAAATATAGTCAAAATTAAAATTTGATACGTTATCTAATGTTAAAATTGATTTATGTTTACATCAGTGAAAACAAAAACAAAAAAGTCATTCTTCAGTCTGGTTGGAATCTATTTAGACAGCAGCATTTTGGAGATGAGACATCTGATGTTCAGGCCCATGAAGAGGATTTAGGAAAGGATTCCCCTCTTTGATGTTGAGAGGGAGGTTTTGGTGCGTGGCTCGGGTGGAGGAGGGGGTGTTGAAATTTTTATGTGGGCCTACTGGCACTCCATTAAGTAACCACTAAAAATACTGTGTTAAGAAGGAAGTAAATGGATTTCAGTGTAAATGTGCAAGAAAACAAAACTGGTCATGTTTTGGCTTCTGTAAAAACTGTGTGTTTGTTTTCTCAAGAACAACTGGTTAAAATATTAT
>NW_019195302.1:0-163 GCF_002260705.1 Seriola dumerili
ACATCTGGCCATTGGCTGATTGAACAAAGTTTGGTAAGGATGTTTTTGAAGGCATCTGACATGAGCCAAACAGTTGAGGCAGAATGTAGAGGTCCTTTTAGTGGGCGTGGTCTCGACAACCGTGAAACTATTTGTATGTAAGCATTGGTGGTTCAGTGGTAGA
>NW_019195303.1:0-110 GCF_002260705.1 Seriola dumerili
TGGTGAGCAGAGTTGAATGCAAATGTGTTTTATGTGTGTCTTAAACATAATATATGTGCTATGGCTCATCATGGAGTGGAAAGAGTGAATGAGTTTTATCAACTGCTGCT
>NW_019195304.1:0-110 GCF_002260705.1 Seriola dumerili
GTGGTTAAATTTAGATTCAGGTTATGTAGTTTCTAGCTACTCACCCACATTGTCTGTAGGACTACTTGGTGGATTTTAGCAGTACTTTTATTGCTGTACTAAGGTTTCCA
>NW_019195305.1:0-140 GCF_002260705.1 Seriola dumerili
AACATGTAAACTGTATAGTGTACAATTAATAATATCTTTGAAAAGATCCATTTCCATTTTAGACTCTGTAGGGGACAAACTCTTTTTTAGACATGTCTAAAAAAATGGTGTAGGTGTAGATGTAGGCATTGATAGAGAGA
>NW_019195306.1:0-158 GCF_002260705.1 Seriola dumerili
AGCCTCTTTAGTGAGAACACTCCCCAGCAGCCTGTTTTTGTCTCTCCAGCCACAGAAGAGTGCAACTTCATCATTAGAGTCCTGCTGACCTTCCACAAATCCACCTGCATTCGCTTTATGTGGAAGAAGCCGTCGCATAAGGATTTTATCAACTTCTT
>NW_019195307.1:0-105 GCF_002260705.1 Seriola dumerili
ATATTGATGTCAAATAATAATTTTAATTAATATAATAATATAAGTTTCTTTGGGTACCACTTCAAGAAGGGAAAGAACAGCCAACATATTCTGTCATTTTGATAG
>NW_019195308.1:0-473 GCF_002260705.1 Seriola dumerili
AGTGAATGAGCACTGTGTTTACATCTCATTTGAAAAATATAGGTTGCAATTATATTCATCATGCCAAGACAATTTAGTTATAAACACAGGCAGAAACGCCATTGTGATAATTCTTAAAGACCTAAATGGCTCTTAACACATGTTTTCTAATAACATTTAAAGCAACCTCAAAGAAAGAGCCTGTAATGTACAAAGATTCCGGCAATTTACTGTATTTAGGTACACAGTGCAAACACCAATGAAAAACACATCTGGAATACAAAAAGCTAACATTTTCATCTGCTATTGAAATATCCTGAGTCAGGACCTTAGTCCTTAATTTGACCCTGCTAAGTCAAATTCCAAGATTGCTTTAAAAGCTTTTAAGTCTTTTCATATCAGGGGAACACACTAGTCATTTGAACTACTGTGCAATTCCATTACATCCTCAAGATGGTGTAGCGTTAACGCCATAATTTAGAATTTACTCTCAT
>NW_019195309.1:0-191 GCF_002260705.1 Seriola dumerili
CAGTGTTGCTGCATTATCACATGTTAACTATTGCTTTGGTGAGTGCAGTGTTATCATAACTAATAGAAATGATGACCAAAACTAAAGCCTAAGTTGTAATAAACTGGAATGTTGCATTAACATTTCCATTTGCTCCATTTTTCGTTCAGTATGTACATCAGTACACGAGAAAACAACAGACATGGCCCACA
>NW_019195310.1:0-118 GCF_002260705.1 Seriola dumerili
CATACTATACTATGACGTTTTTATGACTTTTAATGACTTTCCATACTTTCCATACTATTCCATACTATATTTTTATCCCTTTTTGACTTTTTATGCCTTACTATACATGTTTTTATGA
>NW_019195311.1:0-115 GCF_002260705.1 Seriola dumerili
AATGATAAAATAATATAATAATTGGTCTATAAGAATCTAGAATATAGGTTAAAAGATAAAAACTTATCAAGAGTTTAAATTTTAATAAAAAAAAAAAAAAAAAAAAAAAAAAAAA
>NW_019195312.1:0-134 GCF_002260705.1 Seriola dumerili
ATGGATTTCACCTGAACTGGCACGATAGACAAAATGCTATCCTCCTTTCCGGCCCCTGTATGTCCACAAGTCTCTGATACAGGTGATTTAGCGTGTGCTGTGCCCTTAGTGGGTTCACTTCCTGTGCTGGCTCT
>NW_019195313.1:0-1497 GCF_002260705.1 Seriola dumerili
GCAGGGACAGAAGGTGACACAGAAGTGGGGGCTAGCTTGCATTAGCAGCTAGCTAGCATTAGCATTTATTTTTCTCCTTTATTGGTGAGAAAGCAGGGACAGAAGGTGACACAGAATGCGGGGCTAGCTTGCTAGCATTAGCAGCTAGCTAGCATTAGCATTAGCTTTTTTTTTTTTTCTTTTATCTTCATTGGTGAAACAACTGGGACAAACAACGGAGGGGTTAGCTTGCTAGCATTAGGAACTAGCATTAACATTTTTTTTTTCCTTTATTAATGAATAAAACAGAACAGAGGGGCGGGGCTAGCTTTCTAGCATTAGCAGTAGCATTAGCAGCTGGCTTTATGGCTTTTTCCATTGATGTATGAATTTAACAATGTGTATGTACAGTATATAGATCCCCCACCCACACACATTTTCATTAGCTCAAGCATTAGCAGCTGGTTTGCTGGCATTTTTCATTGATGAATTAATTTAACAATTTCATTATAATATTTCAAAATGATGGAGGTGGAGGTGCTGGTTTGCTATCATTAGCATTAAATTAATTAACTTTTTTCTGTGAAAAAGAAATGGACAAACTGAAGGCGACACGGGGGGGGGTATCTTATTAGTATTAGCAGCTAGCCTGCTGGCATTGTTCATTGATGAATGACTAACAATTCCATAACAATGTAAAATAACATTACAAACGGACAAACAAGGTGACGCAGAAGACATTTTAAACATGAAGCACGATAAACAAGTGACAATGTATATTAAGTGACATTTTGTTTGTAATTGTATATAATAATAACGACAATAGTAGTTAAAATAATACCTATATTTGTAGAAATAACAATTAAATAATGTTAACAATGATATATTGCAATAAATGATAATGATGATAATGGCAGCAATGAATATGTGAAAGTACAGTACGTAGAACTGCCCCCTATTTTCATCAGCGCTACCATTAGCAGCTAGTTGGTCATTGATTAATGAATTTAACGATTTCATTATAAAATTGTAAAATGACAAGTGGGGGGTTATCTTGCTACCAGTAGTTTTAGCAGCTAGCTTGCTAGCATTACTCATTGATGATTGCATTTAACGATTTATAAGATTATTCAAAATAATACAATGTAAAAAAGAACTTTCTAAATGCACTGTATGTCTAACTGATCTGTCTGGGTTTTTTATTGATGACTGAATTTGATAAGTGGGGGGGGCTAGTTTGCTAGCATTAGCTTTTTTTTATCTTTTTTTTTTGGTGAAAGAAGCAGGGATAAATAGAAGGTGACACAGAGGGGGTAGCTTGCTAGCATTTGCATTAGCAGCTAGCTTGCTGATGTTTTTTTTTTTTCTTTAAACCTTTATTGGTGAAAAACAGGGACAAACACAACATAGGGGTTGGGGGGGCTAGCATTAGCATTAGCTTTTCTTTTTTCTTTATGCTAAATTCACACAAATATTAAAATTAACATTTGAAATCTTTCTCTGTCTCTCTCTCTCTCT
>NW_019195314.1:0-128 GCF_002260705.1 Seriola dumerili
GATGTGGACGGTGTGTAATACAGGCTAATGGATAATGACGGGGGTGGTGGGGGGGGCATGGCTCCACACGCTGCAGGTGTCTGGACGTGTCCCGTGCACGAGGCCTGCGCGCCTCCAGATGATCCTTA
>NW_019195315.1:0-103 GCF_002260705.1 Seriola dumerili
CTCACGTTTGCTCAAAGAAAACCTGACACACACCCAACACGTCTGCCGACTCCGCTTTTCGCACGATTCTTTAGTATTTATCTTTAGATCATTTCCACAGAAT
>NW_019195316.1:0-1316 GCF_002260705.1 Seriola dumerili
AGATTTTTCAATGAGGAAGTAAGTGTAAATGTGCTTCCAGCCCCAGTTTTCCATTTTCTTTTTCACTTTTTATATGGGAAAACTGTGTCAAACTAAAATATTAATCATAGCAGAGTATTTTTAGAGTTTAAAACATATCTGGAGAGGAACTTTACTGATAGTTTTATTATATATATTTATATTTTAAACAGCGATAAATGCACATTTTACATTTTTACAATACTGAAAACATGGTTAAGATTTTAATACTTACATATTTTTATTTTTTTATCATTGAAAAGTTATCCTTCATATTTCTTTTTGTAAAGAAAAATGTCATTGAGTTTAGAGCATCAGCGTTCATGTGAATTAACGTCAATCCAATTTGTGCAATATTAATAATAATAATTATAAGAAGAAGAAGATGAGCATATTTATATTTCTAAATAAATAATACATAATGATATTTTTCACAGTTATCTTACAGTATTCTAGTATACAATTGGGATAGTTTAATTTTCTTAATTTGAATAATATTAGTGTAAAACAACCATTGCTTCGAGGGATTCAAGCCTTGGCCTGAATTTCCACAGTGGCTGAAATGGCTGGAGTAAAGAGCAAAGACCTGGTTCTGCCTCCACGCCGAGAACGACGCCAGGGGAAGAGATCGAGCCATAGCGAGGAACAGGATGACAGCCAAGCCTCACTCCTCATGATGCCCAACATATTAACTGCAAATGTTCTGTCCATCCACAACAAAGTGGTTTGATTTCAGAGCCAGGATCAGGTTCCAGAGAGACATCAGAGACGTAAACACTATCTACCACACAAGAGTCATGGCTCTAACCCGCCGTCCAGGACCGTGCTCTGCAGCAGCCTGGATTCTGCAGTCACTGCATGGACAGAGCGGAGTATTAAGGGAAGACCCCTGGCAGGGTTTTGTGTGTCAGAGCTAATGATAAATGCTGCAGCACAGGGAGCATCGCCCGTTTTATTTACCCAGGGAATTTAGCTCTGTTGCCTTTGTGACTGTTCACATTCCCCTGCAGGCGATCACAGACTGTGCTTCATCATCGTTACACAGGGACATTAACTCTGTACAGCCAGGAAACACAGACGCAGATCTGGTGATTAATGGTGACTTTAAAGTGATAGTTCAGGTTATTTGACGTCAGTAGATTCAGATCAAAAATACCCACAGAAAAAAAACCAATATCAGTTTAAGTGACTAAAACACGTCCACATCGCTCAGCTCCTGAGCCGATGCTCCTGCCTGCTTCTCCAAGTATAGAACAGCGCCTCACACAACCCCACGTCAAATAACCTGAACTATCACT
>NW_019195317.1:0-101 GCF_002260705.1 Seriola dumerili
AGAGAATGGCCCCTTCTGGTTTCCTCATATCTTTCAACACGTGCAATTTCTGTTTAACTTTTTTTTTTTTTTTTTACGAAACTCCTTGTGATTACATTATC
>NW_019195318.1:0-275 GCF_002260705.1 Seriola dumerili
CTGTGTGGCCTAATGTACTGCGTCACTGTAGCTGTGCTGATACACTCATGCCAATGATGTTTGCTGCTGCGGCTGCTTCCACTGCCACATCCTCTGCTTTATGGACTCAATTTGATATCGTTGATTTAATTAAAATTGATTGCCATTTGATTCTCTGAGAGCTCCCTCACAGTCTTTTGCTTATTCTGATCATAAAATCCTTTCAGAAGGTGTTTAGACATCTTCAATTTTTTCCCATTTTGTTATGTTGCAGGTTTATGGAAACATCAAAAAAG
>NW_019195319.1:0-144 GCF_002260705.1 Seriola dumerili
CTGCATGCATACATACACATGTCTCTGTTGAATAATGTCATTAATAACCCTGGGTATGAAATCCTTCAGAGGAATCGTCCAGGTGCTGCTTGTTTGCTCTATATACCCGAATGCCTGGAAGTGTGTGTGTGTGTGTGTGTGTGT
>NW_019195320.1:0-174 GCF_002260705.1 Seriola dumerili
GTGTGTTGGCCAATAATAGCTTACGATGAACATAGCAGTATCGTTGTATGTCAGTCCACTATTATACAGTGGTGTTACAGAGTGGGGCTTCTTCCCTCACAAATTATCTTTGGTCAAGCACAGACGCTGGCTTGCAGAGAGCACTTTAACCAGACAACAGCCAAGTTAATTTTA
>NW_019195321.1:0-173 GCF_002260705.1 Seriola dumerili
GGGGAGGGAGGGAGGGAGGAGGGGCGTGTCATGGAGGGTGAGGTGGAGGAGAGGTGATGGGTCGAGATTAAACCATGTTCCTTTGGACACGGGGGACACAAATCCTGTTAGAGAGCTGAACCAAACAGCCCTGAGCACACGACACACACACACACACACACACACACACACAC
>NW_019195322.1:0-101 GCF_002260705.1 Seriola dumerili
ACGGACTTCCGGTTCAGTTATGACTGATTTATTCTGCTGGTCTGTAATAATAATACAAACAAATAAAGGCTATTAATACAGCAAACGCAATGCAATTAAAA
>NW_019195323.1:0-118 GCF_002260705.1 Seriola dumerili
GTAGTCTGTGGTACATTCGACCATTTTATCAAGGTCAGGATCCTTTGTTGTTATCTCTTCCCTGTGACTCCAACAGGAGATTCCAATCTGTGCACTCAAAGCAGTCTTTTAGAGACTC
>NW_019195324.1:0-103 GCF_002260705.1 Seriola dumerili
CAGACACCCATACAAACAAACTACAAACAGCAAAAAGCTGTAATTCAAAATAGATAAAATGTGTTTACTTGTGACTGAGGTGAATGTGTAAGGGTCTCCTTCT
>NW_019195325.1:0-100 GCF_002260705.1 Seriola dumerili
GGACATACTAAGAAAATTATGCTTTACAATAATAATAATAATAATAATAATAATAATAATCATCCTTCATACAAGAAATGCAGCTCACAGTGGTTTACAA
>NW_019195326.1:0-114 GCF_002260705.1 Seriola dumerili
AAGGTCCACAGGAAGACACTTTCACAAGTTGTATCTTGATGAGCTAACTATAGAAACTATAGATGCTACATGAATACACCAAGGTTGTAATTAGCAAACAAGTGATATGCTCAA
>NW_019195327.1:0-380 GCF_002260705.1 Seriola dumerili
CCCTAGACCATGATTTTTCCGCCACCAAACTTAACTGTTTTCTGGGTGAATCTCGGATCCATGCGGGCTCCAGTAGGTCTCCTGCAATATTTGCAGCGGCTGTGATGTAATTCAACCAAAGATTCATCTGAGAAATCCACCTTCTGCCACTTTTCCAGCGTCCATCCTTTTAGCAGGCTGTGGGCCTTGGCAAATGCCACACGTTTTTTTAATTGCCTTTTGTTTAGTGCTGGTTTCTGGGCACTGAGTCGACCATGGAGGCCATTTCGAGACAGAATTCTACAAACTGTCCTGGTTGACACGGGGACTTGAGGTGACCAGGCCTGGTGGAGCTCTGCTGCAGTGGAAAAGGGGCTGGCCTTGGATTTTCGACCCAACAA
>NW_019195328.1:0-207 GCF_002260705.1 Seriola dumerili
ATAGTATATTAAGGCATAAAAGGTTATAAAAACATCATATTATGGTGAGGCATCAAACTACATAGCATAATACAAAAAAATGCCAAAAAACGTCATGGTATAAAATGGCATATAACGTTGAAAAAACATTATAGTACATTAAGGCATAAAAGGTCCTAAAAGCATCATAGTATGGTGAGGCATCAAACAACATAGTATAGTAAGGCA
>NW_019195329.1:0-115 GCF_002260705.1 Seriola dumerili
CTCTGCACTGCGGCACACGCTCTGAAGGTGTCCAAACTCGATATGCGAGTAAACATTTTTGGATCGTCAAGGCACGTGGTAACTTCACCTCAGATTCATAAGTGCATAAGTGTGC
>NW_019195330.1:0-106 GCF_002260705.1 Seriola dumerili
GTACGGCAGTGTTAAATCTGCCTCCAGAATTAACAGTGCTGTGGTTATTTTTCTGGACAGCATTGACAAAGTGAAGGAGCTGGTGGAAAGTGGAGTGGTGATTCAG
>NW_019195331.1:0-549 GCF_002260705.1 Seriola dumerili
CAACATGTTTTTGTTCGTGCCAATAAAGTTATTTGAATTTGATAAATAAATTCATTTGAAAATAAACAAATTCACTTGACTATAAATGACATCATAGATTCCATTTTGGAATGTAATGACATCACAGATTCCTTTCAAGAATGTAATGACATCATCATTTCTTGTGGCTTTGATGTTGCATGTAAGAACTGAAGAAGCAGCAGAATCAACTCAGTTGCAGACAAATTCACAGAGTGAACACCGCATCTCCCAGACACGTACAGCAAACATCAACTCAACTGAACGAAACACACTCACCCTGCGTTCCTGAAACGAAGAAAGTCAAGTCCTCAACACAGAAGACAAGCTTGAAAACGTTTGAGATCATTAAACTCATCTATGGAAGCAGCGATGAACATGAAATCTGCTGGAGAAGCAGCCTGCGATGGAGGCCAAGGACCCCAGCCCGTCAACCCCCAGAGTACCTCAACTCTCCAAGAGGGGTTTGACCTCAAGTCCTGGGTGCAGATGAATTTTCCTGCGGCCCAGAGCGCTCCATTAAAAGAGCAC
>NW_019195332.1:0-982 GCF_002260705.1 Seriola dumerili
TTTTTTTTTTTCCCTCTTCACATAGTAAAAATATAACATCCACCCAACAATTGTCTGCTGAGCTGGTCCCTTTCACTGTAATTAAATATGCTGGATTAGCACATGATGACACAGAAAAAAAAATAACCTACACACAATTATTGTTGCGGTTAACATCACAGTTCCTTTACACAGGATGAAACTGTAAAAAGTGCCAGTTAAAATATAATCCATGTACTCTTATTAAAATAAATTATAAACAAACGTGTTTTTGTTCAGACATGCAGGTGTACACAAAACACTGAATATCATGACAAAGACATCAAGTCTAAAATATGTGATATGTAAAAGTCTGGAAAATCACATCTCCAATAAATAAGCAATGAACAAGCTGTATTTACATCATTTTGTCGAAGTCATATACATGTTTCTGACAACTTTCGCTAATATAGAACAATACATATATATGTTCATGTGGCATGTTGTATTTTGAAATTCCCTGCAGTGGAAACTTAATGTGCACAATGCAAAATCATCTGATTGACATAATTCTTTATTTTGTTTTGTATGTGTTCATGCTGGAACAGCACTGTAAAGAAGGTGTGAACTGTGTGTATCAAAAAAGAACAGACAATTCTCATGACAACAAAATATTTTAAATACAAAGGCACGTTTATGAAAATCTTGCCCACTTTTAATAACTTCCATAGCAAGTTTTATGTATATTGTAAATCCCTGAATCAGCTAAAGTGAATGTTTCATTCATTACCATCATTTAAATTGAAAATCAATTCATGTTAACATTCATTTATGTATTATTTATCACATTACAATTCAGCTACTTCAATTAAACACATGAGGATTTTTAATACCCTGGTTACTTATACTGTATACTTCTTATAAGAAATATATGGTTGTTTGAATTATATTTAATCTATTACTGTGTAATATTTCACAGTTAACACCGATTTAACCGGTCAACCCTCTTTTTGAAATCTCATAC
>NW_019195333.1:0-180 GCF_002260705.1 Seriola dumerili
TAAATTAGGAACCACCACAGCTGAATGCTGAGTGTCTATCGAAACTTACTCTAGCTCCAATGAGACAAAACTGAATTAAAATTAAGACACACCATCTCTCCTGAAATAAAGAGTAAATATATTTTTAGCCATGGCGGTTGTTAGGTCCAGACTGAAATATCTTAAAAACTAGAGAATGGT
>NW_019195334.1:0-102 GCF_002260705.1 Seriola dumerili
CATAGCATAGTAAGGCATAAAAAGTCCTAAAAAAGACATAGTACAGTAAGGCATAAAAAGTCGGAAAAATGACATAGTATAGTAAGGCATAAAAAGTCATAG
>NW_019195335.1:0-193 GCF_002260705.1 Seriola dumerili
ATCCTAGAACATCAAAACTAACACATAAAATATCACTGTTTACTATTGAAAAATACAACATGAGACACCAACTGTGCAAATACACACATGCTACACAACTAAAGCTTTTGTGAACAATGAAGACCATTGAAGAACAACAACCATGATAATACTTGAATGAATAAAAAGATAAACAAAGGAGACTCAGCAAAAA
>NW_019195336.1:0-112 GCF_002260705.1 Seriola dumerili
TAGTATAGTATAGCATAAAACGTCATAGTATAATAAGGCTTAAAAACGTCAAAAAACATCATATTATGTTTTAGCATAAAAATGTCCAAAAACGTCATAGTATAGTATGGCA
>NW_019195337.1:0-126 GCF_002260705.1 Seriola dumerili
ATCAATACGTATGTCCCAACATCCATTCTTGCAGTATATACACATATGGGTTTCTGGCTGGAATGAGGAAAGCTGCAATTTTCCCATTTTTATCACGTATTAAATGACAGGTAAACGCATAAATAA
>NW_019195338.1:0-169 GCF_002260705.1 Seriola dumerili
TCTATTAAACTAATTATTAGAAATTATTCTAAAGTAGATATCTATTTTACCTTACCTTACCTTACTTATTTTACTTTTACCCTTAGACTTAGGGCTCTGTTTTAACACGGTCTAAAGTGAGTGGCGCAAATGCATTTAGGGCGGGTCCATATCACTTTTGCTATTTTTA
>NW_019195339.1:0-199 GCF_002260705.1 Seriola dumerili
TGCGAATTTTGTGAGGTATGGAGAATTTATAAATTAGAATTGTACTATTAATTCAGTGCATCTTCGTACGAAATTTACCAGAAGATCCCAACATGTAAAAAAACAAACAAAACGAAAACATAAAGGTTAAGTCATCATAATTTTAGGATTAATTTTAGAAATTAAATTTACGCATTCGTTGTTGGTTTACGACACTGAT
>NW_019195340.1:0-128 GCF_002260705.1 Seriola dumerili
TGTTGTTCGGGATTGATATCGATCATCAGGAATATGTTGCTGACGACCTGCTGCTCCTTCTCCTTTCCAGAGTATAAACTGAGGTGCCCGAAGGTCAGAATCATGTCTGTACCAGTGAAGGTAAACAC
>NW_019195341.1:0-285 GCF_002260705.1 Seriola dumerili
TGTGTGTGTGTCTGGCCATTTGTGTAGCCCAGCAGTCCAGCTGCTGCTGTCAACGTGGGAAAACTTGTATCTCCAATTATAAGAAAACTACAGAGAAAAATAGTCGGATGTCAGATAAAAAAATGTACATTAAACTTTTATATATAACGATCAGAATTATTCTTCTTCGAGATAACGAGAACGGCTTTTTTGACTTTGTGGAGATACGAGGTTTTCACCTGGCATCAACATGCTGATGGTTCCATATGTTCGACTGCGTTTGTATGCTGCCTATATATATATATA
>NW_019195342.1:0-130 GCF_002260705.1 Seriola dumerili
TCTCCTTATTGATTGATCTGCTGAGTTTTTTTTTCTTTTACTAATTGATAAACCAAGTAATCTGGCGTTATTATATTTCTCATTTTGTTCGACCAGCGTTCCAAAACTCTGAAAGACTTTTTGAACTGGA
>NW_019195343.1:0-146 GCF_002260705.1 Seriola dumerili
CTATACTATGACGTTTTTTGATGATTTTATACCTTACTATATTATGACTTTTTTTTGACAATTTTATTCCTATGACTTTTTTTGACACTTGTATGCCTTACTATACAATGACGTTTTATGACGTTTTTATGCCATACTATACTATG
>NW_019195344.1:0-172 GCF_002260705.1 Seriola dumerili
GAGGGTCTGTACCTTATGCAATCAGACTACGGTAATGTTACCATTTGTTTGTTTTTCCATTTAACGTCAATATCGGAAATGGCATCATTCATTCTTTAACTACCTACAGATTTAATAGACGCTGCCGATCAGCTTAACCGGGTTGGAAATCCAGCCGTTTTCCACGGGGAGT
>NW_019195345.1:0-145 GCF_002260705.1 Seriola dumerili
AACTTTAGTCAGGATGAGACACTGTGGGCACACAGATCACAGAAACAATCAGCTATCAGGTAAAAGACTTACCAAATTAAAAGTCACTGAAGAAAAAGGTTACGGCGTAGTTATGAAAAATCACTTACAGTGTCATATCAGTGAA
>NW_019195346.1:0-125 GCF_002260705.1 Seriola dumerili
TGGTCATTTCAAAGTGGAGAGGCCATGGTGGTCTAATACTGAGTCAGGGAAACCATTACAGACCCTACTGGAGGATCCCACACTAGCATCAAGCTCGTATGAGGTGAAGTGTTCAGTCTACAGGC
>NW_019195347.1:0-104 GCF_002260705.1 Seriola dumerili
GGCTAAAGAAACCTGATGTAACTAATCAAGTGTCAGACTGTGGAGAAGTATCATCAGTTCCGTTCGTGTTGAGAGCCAGATACCAGTGATTTGCTTTACATAGT
>NW_019195348.1:0-265 GCF_002260705.1 Seriola dumerili
TGCTATAACTGTTTTTTATGCAAATGTTTCAGATTCATTATCATAAGAGGCCAATAGTAATAGGCCATCAACATTACATTACATTTCATCACCGTGACCTCTCAGATTGTCAGAATTGACCATCACTTAACTCAGTAACATTCCTGAGTAAAAACCCCTTCAACTCTGGAACATAGGCTCATGTTCTGGGTTTACACAGCAACTTTATCTACTTTATCTGTGCAGTTTTTACAGCTTATCAGTGTTTCGATTTTTTTTTTTTTTT
>NW_019195349.1:0-295 GCF_002260705.1 Seriola dumerili
AGTTTATTTATATATCTGAGTGGTTGGTCTGGTCATATAACAACTGGATCCAGTGAGCAGAGCAGTTGCCTCGCCATCACTTCACTTCCTCACCACTCAGTTACTTATTCTCTGGTTTCCAGTCTACTTCATTCAAAGTCAGTGACTTGACTCTGATGAGAACAGCCGAGTTTTATTGATCTCTAGATCTGATTGTAGTTTTTGTGATTATTCTATGGCTTCAGTTTTAAATAACTTAAAACAGTGCATGTTATATCTTACAGTCTTAAAGGACACTCATAGAGGACCCCAGTAA
>NW_019195350.1:0-112 GCF_002260705.1 Seriola dumerili
TGTGTGTTTCAGCTGGACTCAGAGATAAGCCATTGAAAAGTCACGTTGAAAAATACCAGAATTTCCCTTCAAGTTGGTTGCCTTCTTCTTCAAAAGAGGTGAAAAGCCAAAT
>NW_019195351.1:0-150 GCF_002260705.1 Seriola dumerili
GGAATTCTGGGATACACAGAGGACCAGGTACAAAATACTTGCATAGCTACAAGATCTTCATCATAGGTGTTTTTTAGACTTGTATAGAGAGAACAGCAGGAAGTAATTGACGGTTGAGGTTATTGATAGTATGTGGTGTTATACAGCTGC
>NW_019195352.1:0-116 GCF_002260705.1 Seriola dumerili
GAAAAAAAAAAAGTCCAATGGAAATGATTGGGGGAAAAGGGGAAAAGAAAGGCAACAGAGACACAAAGATATATTTAAAAAAAACAAGAGAGAAAGAGACATCTTTCAGCCGCGGC
>NW_019195353.1:0-152 GCF_002260705.1 Seriola dumerili
ATATAATTATAATTATAATATTATAATTTTATTTTTCTAAAATGTCGTCACAGCCAACTCCTACTGTGTCGGTCACGAACAGCTCGGTTTAAACTTGGCAGTGTCCAAACCACGGCTACTTTAAATAAAAATGAGGCAGAAGATTCTTCAGC
>NW_019195354.1:0-104 GCF_002260705.1 Seriola dumerili
CACCCATGCACAAAGCCAGGTCCATGAAGAAATTATGTTTCTCAGTTTGAGAAAGGCCTCATCCACAACATCAGAGTCGGACCTCATTAGAGCTCTTATAGCTG
>NW_019195355.1:0-130 GCF_002260705.1 Seriola dumerili
CATGGCTCACTCGCCACAACCCCCATATAGACTGGCCTATGGGCAAGATCTTGGGATGGGGGGAACTCTGAGAGAGTGTCTGCAGGACAATACTCAGGGGAAGGCTACCACTGTCATAAATTCTGTTTCT
>NW_019195356.1:0-144 GCF_002260705.1 Seriola dumerili
TAACCTGTGTTGTGTGTTGATAAGATATGAATAATTAGTTTAACCTAGTATTTCTGCTGCACACTCCTGAGGGTGACGTGGACCAGAACCAGTCCTGACCTGCGGCAAATCCACACTCCTCTTTTCAGTCTCAAAGACTTTTGA
>NW_019195357.1:0-124 GCF_002260705.1 Seriola dumerili
TGGGGTGGCTTTATAGCAGTACTGCCTTGGAGCCACATGATGATCGTCTGATTGGTCTGCTGCTGGATTTCCATGCCCATCTCTTCCCTCACTGAACCACCAGCATGTGCACCCCCACCTCCCC
>NW_019195358.1:0-116 GCF_002260705.1 Seriola dumerili
CAGCTGGAGAAGCCTGGAGAATGAGGGGTGAAGGGACTTCTCTGAAAGAGTGCAGCCTTTGACCTGGACAGAGAGAAGAGTTTCGCTGAGATCCAAACCGGCCTGAGACTGTCGCC
>NW_019195359.1:0-116 GCF_002260705.1 Seriola dumerili
AAGAATTTCAGTATTTATAGTAGTAATTTCAAAGACACACAGGTGATGTTCGAGTCACAGAGGTCAAATACAAGTAAATACAGGTGCGAGTGACTGAGGTAATGTCTGAGTATGAG
>NW_019195360.1:0-124 GCF_002260705.1 Seriola dumerili
CACACACACACACACACACACACACACACTCCACCTTTGCCACGTAGTTTGGGGGCTCCTCCTGGCTGAATGGAGGTTCACATGCTCCATGGAGGCTTGACTGACATTTGCTGGCCTGTGCTTT
>NW_019195361.1:0-612 GCF_002260705.1 Seriola dumerili
CATCACGTTAGGATGGATTCAGCAATCTTCATCCAAACAAACTTGAGTACATCACACTCTTGCACCATGGAGTCCTCAGTGAATCAGCGTGTGATTCTGGCTGCCTATTCTCTTTTCTTCCATCGGGGGCTTTCCAGCAAACTGCCTGTCTCTGTATGTAGCCTGGAGGTTGATGAGGAATGGGAACAACATAGCAGTCTACCTTGTCAACCTGTCCATTTCTGATCTGCTCTACACAATTACTCTTCCTGTGTGGATTGAACTGGCCAAGGAGAGTCCTATAGGTGGTGGTCTCTGCAGCCTAGTGACTGTGATCATGTTCAACAGCTTTTACGTCGGCTCTGGCCTCCTTTGCTGCATCTCCGTTGATCGCTATGTAGCAGTGGTCTATCCTCTCCAGTTTCACTGGGTCAGGGAGGTGCGGACAGCAGCAGTTGTGAGTTTTGCTGTATGGGTTTTGGAGATTGTCATCCACATTATCTTACTTGACCACACAGGGGCGCTGCAAGCTTTCTCCTCAAGTGACTTGTGTGAGGATAGAGTACCCATGACACAAGAGAGTGCCAACCTTGCTCTCACTCGGTCAGCCTCGGTTTCCTGGTCCCCGTCTTC
>NW_019195362.1:0-120 GCF_002260705.1 Seriola dumerili
CAGAAAACACATGTCATGGCTGATGACAGGCACAGCAGGCGGTTCACTTTAGGATCTGGACTCTTTTTTTTTTTTTTTATATATAAAAGTCTCTGAAATCCAGAGTCCATCTCAGCTGGA
>NW_019195363.1:0-107 GCF_002260705.1 Seriola dumerili
ACACCCACACATGTACTGCTGCTGATGTCGGCCAGTGAACGTGAGTGGTGTGTGAATTAGAGAACTTTAGTTCAGCAAAAGTGGAATCCACTTTAGGCTTGTTATTC
>NW_019195364.1:0-111 GCF_002260705.1 Seriola dumerili
TCATGCATGGTGTGTTCCACGAGACAGGGAACCACAAGAGTAACTGCAGCTTTATAGTAGCATACACAGTCACACACACACACTTTTTTAGGCCTTCTGTGCCCAACAACA
>NW_019195365.1:0-118 GCF_002260705.1 Seriola dumerili
GACAGATTTTAGTTGGCGGTGAGCAGAGATGAAACCAGCTGGTCAACTCTCATTAGATGGCTTTTGATTTCCTTCCGGATCAGCTCCCAGGATTCAGCGCTGTGGCCCTACACACACA
>NW_019195366.1:0-203 GCF_002260705.1 Seriola dumerili
ACATAGAAGTGAAATCTTCAGCTCCAGGTGTTCTGTCTTATTTGGTTTGTGTGTGGAGTTTTGTGTGTAAGCAATCACAAAAAACTGTAAAAGCTTACATCCATCCATCCATCCATTATCTATACCACTTATCCTTGTAAGGTCGATTGGGTGAGGGCAGGTACACCCTGGACAGGTTGCCACTCTATCACAGTGCTGACGCA
>NW_019195367.1:0-115 GCF_002260705.1 Seriola dumerili
AAAATCTGAATGTTGGAAAAATCTACCTCACTGGGAGATTAGGGAGAGGAGAGGCGGTGGCGGTGGCGGTGGCGGTGGCGGCGGCGTCCCGTGGCTCAGCAGCTCTTGTGGAGGT
>NW_019195368.1:0-2182 GCF_002260705.1 Seriola dumerili
ATACTATGACGTCTTTGTATCTTATTATACTATGATGTTCTTTGATGTTTTTATGCCCTATTAAACTTTGTTGTTTTTTCGCATTTTTCGCCATACTATACTATGTTGTTTTTTCACTTTTTTTTGCCATACTATCCTATGTCATTTTTTAAAAATTTTCAGGCCTCAATATACTGTGACGTCTTCATGTCTTATTATATTATGATGTTTTTCGATGTTTTCATGCCTTATTAAAATTTGTTGTTTTTTCACATTTTTTGCCATACTATACTATTTCATTTTTTCAATTTTTAGGCCTCAATATACTATGACGTCTTTATTTCTTATTATACTATGACGTTTTTTGATGTTTTTATGCCTTATTAAAATTTTTTGTTTTTTCACATTTTGTGCCATACTATACTATGTCGTTTTTTCAATTTTTTTTGCCATACTATACTATGTCATTTTTTTCAATTTCCAGGCCTCAGTATACTATGATGTCTTTATATCTTATTATGCTATGATGTTTTTTGATGGTTTTATGACTTATTCAAATTTGTTGTTTTTTCACATTTTTTGCCACACTGTACTATGTCAATTTTTTCAATTTCTGACTTACTATACTATGTCATTTTTTTCAATTTTCAGGCCTCAATATACTATGACGTCTTTGTATCTTATTATACTATGATGTTTGTTGATATTTTTATGCCTTATTAAACTTTGTTTTTTTTTCACATTTTTTGCCATACTATACTATGTCGTTTTTTCACTTTTTTTACCATAATATTCTGTCTTTTTTTTCAATTTTCAGGCCTCAATATATTATGACGTCTTTGTATCTTATTATACTATGATGTTTTTTGATGTTTTTATGCCTTATTAAACTTTGTTGTTTTTTCACATTTTTTGCCATACTATACTATGTCGTTTTTTCACATTTTTTGCCATACTATACTATGTCATTTTTTCAATTTTTAGGCCTCAATATACTATGACGTCTTTATTTCTTATTATACTATGACGTTTTTTGATGTTTTTATGCCTTATTAAAATTTTTTGTTTTTTCACATTTTTTTGCCATACTATACTTTGTCATTTTTTTCAATTTTCAGGCCTCAGTATACTATGATGTCTTTATATCTTATTATATTATGACGTTTTTTGATGTTTTTATGCCTTATTCAACTTTGTTGTTTTTTCACATTTTTTGCCATACTGTATTATGTCAATTTTTTCAATTTCTGACTTACTATACTATGTCATTTTTTTCAATTTTCAGGCCTCAATATACTATGACATCTTTATTTCTAATTATACTATGACGTTTTTTGATGTTTTTATGCCTTATTAAAATTTGTTGTTTTTTCACATTTTTCGCCATACTATACTATGTCGTTTTTTCCCTTGTTTTGCCATACTATACTATGTCATTTTTTTCAGTTTTCAGGCCTCAATATAGTGTGACGTCTTTATATCTCATTATATTATGACGTTTTTTGATGATTTTATGCCTTATTAAACTTTGGTGTTTTTTCACATTTGTCGCCATTTTTCGTTTTTTCACTTTTTTTGGCATACTATACTATGTCATTTTTTTCAATTTTCAGGCCTAAATATACTGTCATGTCTTTATATCTTATTATACTATGATGTTTTTTGATGTTTTTATGACTCATTAAATTTTGTTGTTTTTTCACATTTTTTGCCATAGTATACTATGTCATTTTTTTCAATTTTTGACATACTACACGATGCAATTTTTTTCAATTTTCAGGCCTCAGTATAATATGATGTCTTTATATCTTATTATGCTATATTGCTTTTTGATGTTTTCATGCCTTATCAAAATTTGTTGTTTTTTCACATTTTTCGCCATACTATACTATGTCATTTTTTTCAATTTTCAGGACTCAGTATACTATGATGTCCTTATATCTTATTATACTATGACGTTTTTTGATGTTTTTGTGCCTTATTAAAATTTGTTGTTTTTTCACATTTTTCGCCATACTATACTATGTCATTTTTTTCAATTTTCAGGACTCAGTATACTATGATGTCTTTATATCTTATTATACTATGACGTTTTTTGATGTTTTTGTGCCTTATTAAAATTTGTTGTTTTTTTCACATTTTTCGCCATACTATACCGTGTCGCTTTTTCACTTTTTTTGGCATACTATACTATGTCATTTTT
>NW_019195369.1:0-306 GCF_002260705.1 Seriola dumerili
GATGAATTTTGCTGCAAGAAAAAACAAAACCACTGAAAAGTAACAAACTTTGTTTTCTGTGTTGTGATTTTAATGTGACTATTGTAGGACTGAACAATAAACAGTTCCATCATTAACATCATAGTGTCCACCTGTTCATTAAACTATGAAGTTCTGGACCAAGACATGTTTCATCTTCTCAGATCCTTTTCTCATGCAGATAATAACAAAGTTCAATTTTCAATTCTTACCTTCCATCAGCAGGTTGTTCAGCTTTAAAGTCAATAAAGTGACCTAAAGACCAGTCACTCTTCATGGACACACAGC
>NW_019195370.1:0-170 GCF_002260705.1 Seriola dumerili
TCCTGTTCTGTAGGAGTGAAGATTTTAAATACAGGACTTGCAGTGATGGAGTATTTGTACATTTTACATTGTGATATTGATGCAAAAATAGTTCAGAAAAAAATATCTCAGGACTTTTCAACGTCATGATTAAGATTTTATTTTGTTAACTTTGGAAACTTGAAAAAAAC
>NW_019195371.1:0-104 GCF_002260705.1 Seriola dumerili
CTAAAGTAAACATACTGACTAATCAACAACTAAAAATGATAGTCTGACCAATAGTAAGGATAGATTACAGATGTGTAATCTACAGATATGTACTGGTTTCACTG
>NW_019195372.1:0-271 GCF_002260705.1 Seriola dumerili
GCTAAACAGAGATGGATGGTATTTTGAGGTGTCACATAAAGATATCATTAGTTACCCTGAATCATCAGCGCTACAAGGACCCACATGGGCAAATCAATGCTTTGCTGTGCCTTATAGTTTGTTTGATTTAACAGGTTAAGTTAACCACTGAAATTATCAAGCTAATGCTGTATTTTTGTCATTCCAGATGACACCCTATGTGCTCTATGTGCCATATGTGCCGTGTGTGCCATATGTGAGAGAGAACATGAAAAAAGAAGGAAAAGTCTTT
>NW_019195373.1:0-104 GCF_002260705.1 Seriola dumerili
CTAAATGTTTGAGTGTTTTGTATAAGTCAAAGTAGCTCTGACCAACACATCCAATCATTGACTGGACTCCTGACTCCAGTTTACTTTTTCCAGCCTATACTCTG
>NW_019195374.1:0-119 GCF_002260705.1 Seriola dumerili
CGGTGGGCCGGCGGGCCGCCGGGCGGCGAGCTCTGCTTGCTGGGTGCAATGCCTGTGCTGGGGGGCGTGCTGGGGGGCGGGCCGGCGGGCCGCTATGGGTCATCTCTCATATGCTGAGG
>NW_019195375.1:0-257 GCF_002260705.1 Seriola dumerili
GCCTTGACAGAACCTCAAACTTGTCACAAACATTCACTTGGACTCAAAGATTATGTGATTAGATTTTGGTGGTCAAAGGTTAAGGTGACCTCACTGGCGACCCTTGATAAACATGGATGTAATTTAAAACTAGTCTCAGCGGCGGAGGCATACAACTGCGAAGCAGTAATTCTAGTTTTTGTTTGGTATTTTTGGGTGTGACGGTAGAACAGACTGGTTTGTCCTGATTCTTGTGTCTTATCTCACAGTCAGTGTTA
>NW_019195376.1:0-208 GCF_002260705.1 Seriola dumerili
CAAAGTTATGTTCAGGATCATGTTGACGTTCAAATGGTAGGCTACTTTATGGACGACAGGTTTTGTTTGTCAATGCTGTGAACGAACCCTGAAGTCCCCTGAAGTAACATTATGTTTTAAATGTACATAAGTCACAGTTGGCTGCTAACAGTACTTTTCTACAAAGGTGGTGTGATGCAACTTCCCCTTTTTTTCTTATAGATCTAAT
>NW_019195377.1:0-105 GCF_002260705.1 Seriola dumerili
GAAAGAAGAAATGTACAAGCAAAACTTTTAATGTCACACATGAAAGAGATTTCTGACAGTGCTTTGAAAATTAGATGCCAAAATGTTAAACTGGAGGAGCTGAAG
>NW_019195378.1:0-193 GCF_002260705.1 Seriola dumerili
GCTCTTTTGCAATTCATTTCTTTTCAACTGGTCAATTTCTTCTGATTTAGTTTGCAACCAAATCCCCCAGAACTCATTCATCATGGCAACAACAGCTCTTTGTTCATCTCCGTCTGTGTTTCTGTAAATATCCTCAAGGGTCTTGCAGTACTCTGAGAACAGGTCCTCCCGCAGTCTCATCTCGGTGACATCG
>NW_019195379.1:0-112 GCF_002260705.1 Seriola dumerili
ATGTTAAAGACTAAACTAGAAGAAAATCTGTGTTTTTTTTTTTTATCAAATACAATCGAAGTTGTTTTAATCGCCCACATCACTCCTCCTCCCTGTATCTTATAACCTATTA
>NW_019195380.1:0-245 GCF_002260705.1 Seriola dumerili
GGGTTCCGGTGGTGGTTTGATGGGGTTCTTCTTCTTGATTTGGTGTACAGGGGGAGGGAGTGGATGGCTTGGTTGTTTCTTCTATTAAGGATTTGCGGGGGCCTAAGTAGAGGGACAGTGTGTTGGGGGCAGCAGGTCTAGGCAGAGGGGGGTATTGCTCTTCTGGGATGGTGGGTAGGTTGTTTATTGTAGATTGCTTCTTCCGGTTGTCTGGTCCTGGAGCTGTAGTGGTTGTCTGGGATGGT
>NW_019195381.1:0-137 GCF_002260705.1 Seriola dumerili
ACTTTAAACTACAATAAACGTGTGAATTGTGCCACATAAATAAAATTATCACTTGTTAATCTCTTGGCGATAGTGAAGTACCTAAGCCCATGTTTGACCTGGATCAGCTGTTCACAACCTTTCAGGATTGTGATCCT
>NW_019195382.1:0-131 GCF_002260705.1 Seriola dumerili
CAACCCCGTGCCTTCAACTGGAGCTGATTCACCTACCTCTCAACCTCAGGTTCCAGAACCTTTGCCACCCGTTTCTTCAGCTGAAGGCCAACACCTGCGTCTGTCCAGTCCCGAACGTTTTTCTGGAGAGT
>NW_019195383.1:0-114 GCF_002260705.1 Seriola dumerili
CACCTCGTCAGGATCACTCGAAAAGGTTGTCTGCAAAATAACTGCACAGTTATCGCCCTCCACAACCTGTATGATGAGCCGTGCTGGCTCATCTGGACCCGTTCTTCTATGGTC
>NW_019195384.1:0-196 GCF_002260705.1 Seriola dumerili
TGAAAACTACAGTGGCTGTGGGTTCATTAGACCTCCTCTGGACACAGGACCACATCTGAACCTCAGATTTTTTTTAGTATTAAAGTGAAAGTGACTTGATGGCATGATGTGATTTAACTCTCTTATGTCCTCTTATATCCTTGGTTCAAGATACTGGGAGATTAGTGTCATCAGTGTGATTAATGTGTTAACCCTG
>NW_019195385.1:0-113 GCF_002260705.1 Seriola dumerili
CTGGTATGATTCTGATACGAAAATAAAAACAAGAGAATTATCCACGCTCATCCTGTTAACTCAACTCAACTCATCTCAACTCAACTCAACTCAACTCAACTCAACTCAACTCA
>NW_019195386.1:0-107 GCF_002260705.1 Seriola dumerili
AAATGTAACATGTAGATTTTAAGACAAGGTCCTTCACGCGACCATACTGTCAGCATCCTTCACACAATGTAACACACTACATGACATCCAGAATGTGCATATTATTA
>NW_019195387.1:0-114 GCF_002260705.1 Seriola dumerili
TATAGCTATTTAACACATTTTTTAAACAGAATATATCACTTAACCTTAACCAGATGCACCCTTGAGTGGGGGTGCTTGTAGGTACCCCTACACATCAATCATCCTGTTCCTTGG
>NW_019195388.1:0-101 GCF_002260705.1 Seriola dumerili
AATATCCTGTTTACACTTTTTAAGTCATTTCTTGTTTGTCATTTGTATTGATGATGTTGTTCTTTGGACTCAAATCATCTCAGGTCAACAAGGAAACAACA
>NW_019195389.1:0-235 GCF_002260705.1 Seriola dumerili
GCCTCTATATATGGGGCGCCTGCGTAACCCACTGTGCTAGCTTGTTAGCTTTTAACTGGCTGTGTTAGTGGTTAGACTATAATGCAAACTCGCTCTCTCTAGCTACTGACATCGTTTCAGGCCCTGCACCATCAGCTGGTTCCTGGTATAAACAATGCAACTGTGGAGTAGCTGCGCTATAGTAGCAAAGCTGAATTATAGTATTGAAAATAAGTAGCTGAGTGGAAGAAGTAAT
>NW_019195390.1:0-265 GCF_002260705.1 Seriola dumerili
AAAAAAAAGAAGTTTGATAAGACAAAACTACACGTATTGGCACCACTGGATAATATCAGTCAATCATATTCAATAAAAGCCTGTCTTTAAACCTGTGATTTTTTTTTTATCATGCAGATTTGATCAGATTTCTAAATGTGCTGTTGTGTATTGAAAAACTTCCACTTCTGACCGGAAGGGAAGTTTTCTTCTATTGGTCATAGATTTTGGAAAAATTTGATGTTATCATTACAAAGTAATTCAAATATTTTGAAGTTATGAAGTT
>NW_019195391.1:0-187 GCF_002260705.1 Seriola dumerili
GAGCTGGGGGGTGGGGGGGGTTATTTGATGATCTGAGGACAGTCGCTCCAGGCTTTGGCCTTTCTCTTGGCCAGCGCCAGCCAGGCCGGCTCTGTGGACACCTGTGGAGAGTCAGTGGAGGGGAAGCGCTTTGACACGTCTTTGACAGCAGGTGGCGACGGCGTCGAGTCCGCGATCTCAACTGAAA
>NW_019195392.1:0-187 GCF_002260705.1 Seriola dumerili
ATTATTATTATTATTATTATTATTATTATTATTTTATTTTTACTGTAAAAGCAGCAGCTCCGATCCGTTTTTCCTGCCGGGCTGCACGCGCATCCTTCAGAGAGTCCGTGTGGACCGGAGCCCACTCGTGTGCGTGGGTCGGCGGGCAGAGGATGCAGAGAGAGAGAGAGAGAGAGAGAGAGAGAGA
>NW_019195393.1:0-204 GCF_002260705.1 Seriola dumerili
TGTGCACCCTCCAACCAATGTCTCCACTCCTCAAGCGCTACTTTGACAGCTAATAACTCACGGTTACCGACATCATAGTTCCTCTCAGCTGGTGAAAGCTTCCGAGAAAGGACGGCACAGGGGTGAAGCTTATTGTCTTTCTCGGAGCGTTGGGAGAGGACTGTACCCACCCCGTCATTGGAGGCGTCCACCTCCACCACGAAC
>NW_019195394.1:0-251 GCF_002260705.1 Seriola dumerili
ACATTAAAATGTCTCAAGATGACTATACCTGTGTTATATATGTTTTGAGTTGTGATGTTAAATTATCCCCAATATTTCCAGCAATTCTCAAACCAAGAAAAATACATGATTTTACTATGGTAAAGCTGTGTCATTTGGTCGCCTGTCAATGATAGCACATCCCCTATATGCATGGGTCGGCGCTGTGGTTGCCTGCCAGAAGCTCAAAATTGAATGTGAAACTATTTTATTAATTGTTTTTTACAGTTCTA
>NW_019195395.1:0-526 GCF_002260705.1 Seriola dumerili
AAGTTTCTACAGGGGGACTCCCATCAGCCCATTGAATCAAGTTTAAATCCAGCTTCTTGGTCTCATCTAAACACAAATAAAGCAGCCTGATATGGGTTAATCATTGTTTTGCACCTTATGAGTAAAACCTGCCAGTAGGTTTTTTTGTTTTTTTAAATTGATGGTTGACGATTAGAAAAAGGAAATGTGGGGGAAGAAAGGAGTCCAAAGCCAGAATCGAACAGAAAATATTGCAGTACATGACATACAGCACACAGTGGCACCTCATTACAGCTGCATCCTCATCAGAAATGCACAGTATCTTGCAGCTTTATTGCACTGAGTTTGTGTTAGATTCACTGTTGGTAGAGATCTCAGCATCTCTGCCCTTTGTAAGATAAAAGTCCCTCTGTGTGACTGTTGAACGATGCAAAACAGACGAGTTGATAAAGAAGCCGTTGTTCTTTGATACTGAGTGACTGACACTACAATCTGACATCTACTAATGTGTTGGAAAGTTGGAAGGTTTCCTGCAACAAAAAAAAAA
>NW_019195396.1:0-153 GCF_002260705.1 Seriola dumerili
AAATCATACATGGATTTTGTTCCAATAACTTTATTCTGACTTTTGTCCCGGGAAAGCCGATGACAGAGAGGTCATTTGATCCGAAGAAATTTCCTGTGAAGTTTTTCATGGTCCATAGAGCAGTGGTTGCCAAAGTGGGAGGAGCCTGGAGGT
>NW_019195397.1:0-101 GCF_002260705.1 Seriola dumerili
GACATACTATACTATGACGTTTTTATGACATACTATACTTTGACGTTTTTTTAAGTTTTAACGACATACTATGACGTTTTTTGACGTTTTTATGACATACT
>NW_019195398.1:0-545 GCF_002260705.1 Seriola dumerili
AAAAAAAAAAGAAGATTTTCCTCACACATTGCAGCATTACATATTCTGTATATATGGTTTGTCGTTGAAACTATGTAATGCTTACACTGACACGTTTATGATGGCAAAATTACATCAAACTGAACTGGGGTACCACAGTAAGTGGTTTAGACATATTTCAGCCAGTCATATTGTATATGGCACTTGTAGAAACTTATTTAAATAAATCTGAGTTTAAACACTGCATAACATGAGTTTGCAGACCGACAGGTTGATGTAAAAGTCAGAGAACATTACATGAATCTATGTCCCTCTAAAAGTTGGATACTAATCCATAAAGGCTGATCAGAAAAGCTTAATTTATGAGTTGCTGTAGTGGGCAACTATAAGTTTTTGAATTGTGAATGACTTGCACAAAAAGTAGTTATGACTTTTACATCAGCGTTATTTAACAGCACCATCTGCTGGTTTAGAGCAGCTGGTGCTCTTCTTCAACAATGAAGAAAAATGGTCCGTTTGACAGAGACCAAATTAAACAGCTTTGGTCTCATAATTGTAACTTACAT
>NW_019195399.1:0-111 GCF_002260705.1 Seriola dumerili
CGTTCAGCGCCCATCGGTTAAAGTAACACCGGGAGACGTGTACAAATTCGTCCAGAGCGACTTTTTTTTAAATTTTTTTTATTCAGCTGGTCCCCTGAGGTCACCTCATGT
>NW_019195400.1:0-117 GCF_002260705.1 Seriola dumerili
GGAGGCCCACCAAAGAGCAAAGGCTGATTTTAAGTCCTTGCAACAGTGGTGGGATGTTGGGAAAACAAAGATAAAACAATTTTGCATGGATTATACAAAGAACATCACAAAAACCTT
>NW_019195401.1:0-153 GCF_002260705.1 Seriola dumerili
AAGAATTTCATTTAAAACAAAGTGCTGTAAAAGGCTAGTGCGAGAAGAAAGTACATTAACTGCTTGGGACATGACAACAGAGAGAAGAAAACACACCTGAGCAGCATCGACATATCACTGTATTTAGCAGAGGATGGTTTCGATCCATCGACC
>NW_019195402.1:0-179 GCF_002260705.1 Seriola dumerili
TGCCACCAAACGCCACCCGCCACCCGCCACCCGCCACCCGCCACCCTTTCCCTTTCGCCGAGTGATTCATTTGTGTGACTACATCTACTACAGCAGAACATCTACAGGTTGTAAAAGTGACCAAGCTGTCAGTCAAATGTGGCAGAGGAAGTGTGTGTGTGTGTGTGTGTGTGTGTGTG
>NW_019195403.1:0-392 GCF_002260705.1 Seriola dumerili
AGTACATAATTCGAAACAATGCCACAAACAACCGCATTTATATCCTGTATAAGCTGATTTCCGATGTTAGCATCTAAATGGCCTTTAAGACATAAAACTCAACCATTAAATACAAATACTTCACCCAGGTCCGTGTCACAGACAACTCTACTCCACTAAAGTCGGCATTTAAAATGAGTTAGTTTGGAGCTAGTTAACGCGTCAACTTAAATTTGACACAGGTGTGTGGGGAGGACGTGTCTGTTTGACTCTTACCTGACGCTTTTTATGTATTGGAAGTTGTAGGACTCGTTGTAATCATTACTTTCTATGTTTTTACATGACAAGGTGTCTTACACTGTGTCCCCATTTGAAATAATGGCGTCTTATATGTTGTGTCAGCTGGATGTGGA
>NW_019195404.1:0-177 GCF_002260705.1 Seriola dumerili
ATACAATGATGTTTTTATGACTTTTTTTGCCTTACCATACTATGATGTTTTTATGACTTTTTAGGCCATAATATGACTTTCCATGCCTTGCTATACTATGACGTTTTAATGACTTTTTATGCCTTAATATAGTACTATGTTTTTATGACTTTTTATGCCTTACAATACTGTGACGTT
>NW_019195405.1:0-133 GCF_002260705.1 Seriola dumerili
TTCTATTGTCTTAATAAAGGAGTTGTGAAACCCAAACTCATCTAGGACTCTAAACAGAAAAGACCAATTTACAGAATCAAACACCTTTTCTGCGTCTAGTCCTACTAATACCGCTTCTAAATCCTGTTCTATT
>NW_019195406.1:0-132 GCF_002260705.1 Seriola dumerili
ACGTATGTTTATTAGTGATCTTAAGAGGTGCTTGTGGGCAAATGTTTTTAAACAATGAAATGGGGCTAGATTTTTCCCGCTGTTTCCACCCTCTATGCTAAGATAGGCTAAATGCTAACATCAGCATGTTAA
>NW_019195407.1:0-142 GCF_002260705.1 Seriola dumerili
TTCAGGTTTCATCCCTGTTTATCCAGAGTCAGAGAAAACGTGTGAGATGTGTGAAATCCTGTCATAATTGCTGTGAAGTCCTGAGTAATGGCTAAAAAGTTAATGTGACCTTGACTTTTGACCTTTGACCACCAAAATCTAA
>NW_019195408.1:0-154 GCF_002260705.1 Seriola dumerili
GATGATCAAGGACATCAAAGACAGGTTTGACAAAACTGACCTGAGCCTCAGCCATGTTGCCAAGTCACAGGAGAAAGGTAAGGCCTTTCTGGAATATATGAGGGGCATGGTGAAAGGAAAACAAACCTGTGAGGAGCTGGAGAAGGAGCTGGCA
>NW_019195409.1:0-124 GCF_002260705.1 Seriola dumerili
TATAGACCCCAGCCAGGATGAGGACCCCCAGATATGCATTTAAATGCATTTCATCCTGCTCCTTCCACTTCTCCCCTAAAACACGCCTTCCTTCTAGATTAGCCATTTCGATAATGATTTTCTG
>NW_019195410.1:0-1166 GCF_002260705.1 Seriola dumerili
AATAAAAATGTGAAGAAATATTATAGAAAAATATAAATAGAAACAATTTACATACACTTATGAAACCTTTGGACACGTGGACTTGATTGTTTTAGTGATTTAACAGTTCAAAATCCGTCATGGATGAATTCCCTTGTGATGTTTACCTGCTGTGTTGTGATGAACTACATTCTGCTTCTCGTTACAACTTGTTTTAGTGTTTTCTTCCATGTGCTACACATTATTTAACACGACCAATATCAAAAATCCAACAGGCTTTGAACGTAGCATCTCGGTGTTAGGCAGCTGTGAGTAAAGAGTGTGTAGAAATACACAGGAAGAGAAACGGCGAGGGATGAGAGCAGCGTCTCGGCTGCTTCGTGTGACGTTTCAATATTTCATATTTTCATCCTGCACGCAGTGACACACAGTGAGTGCAGCAGCGAAGTGAAGACGCTCAGAGCTCTGTTGTTTTCTGCTCTGGTGCAGTCATGAGGAATATTAACATCAACACCGCCTGGTACAGCACGGGGCGTGGATCGGGTCAGGCTCTGGTGCTGACGTCACGCTGCTGTCACGGGACGGGCAGTGACGGAGGAAGGGATGAAAGCAGATGAGGGCACAGCTTTGGGATTCATGTGGAACTGTACTTTAAATCAAATTTCTGTTGAATCTTTTTGAAGAATTAAAAACAAATAGAATATTGCTGGATTAATGAAAGATGAAAGATGTCGCCGCCTGACGTCAGTCTCTCATGTTGCCACTGTTTCTGTTTGTCACTGTTTTCTACAGATTTCAGTAAAAACAGCTGCGATTTATTGCTTGCAATAATTCACCTTCCTCTTCCTCTCCCTCTTTTCTTTTCCTCCGCAGTGATCTGCAGCTTCCGGGGCTCAGTGACTCAGGGTTTGGCTCTGGAGGTGGGAGAGACGGTTCAGATTCTGGAGAAATGTGAAGGTAAGATCCTGAGGAGCTGCTACTCCAATAACGTCCCTGATCACTGTTCGAACAGGACTGAGCTTCACTGAAGCGCCAGTGAAACCTCCTCAAGGGTTAGAGATGACCGATGCATCGTAAAGGAGTTTGGACCCTGTGGTTAAATCAGTCGGAAAACATCGATTTTACAGTTGTAGTTCGTTCAGTTTTCATCAGTTTTAAACTGTGTCATGCAACAAAAATGCAACGTT
>NW_019195411.1:0-135 GCF_002260705.1 Seriola dumerili
AAAAAATTCTGGGTCATCCCAATTTGGTCCATACACGTTCAGTAATGTGATTGGTATGGAATGTATCTCTCCTGTGACCATGATATATCTCCCATCTGTCAGCTATGGTAGATTTATGTAGAAAGGGAACATTTT
>NW_019195412.1:0-1059 GCF_002260705.1 Seriola dumerili
TCACTCCACGCTTCTGGGAGAAGAATTTTATCTGATGTCAATTTCTTGTTGTTCATGTACATTGATTTAATTATATCATATGTTTTACTCTTTACACCAGATTCAGTAAAACAAACCATTGAGCTGAATACAATCAAAACGCCTTTTTGAAATCTACGAAACAAGCAAATATTTGTTTGCTGTTGTTTTGGTTTGGACATGTTCGTCAATTAAGGTGTGAATGTTTAAATACGATCTGAAGTACAGTGTTTTGGTATGAATCCAATTTGACTTCTACTCAAGACATTTTGTTTGGTAAGGAAACTTATAATGCTACAGAGAGCCTTACCCACATTACTGTTCACACAGACCTTGCTAATTATTTGGGTCGGATGATGGCATGACTCCAGAGGTAACCTACACTCACAATCCCACAAGCCCACTGGCTTTTTGAGGTTTTCGGGCTGAGAGTTTTCTCTTAGTTCCTGCTCAGTAATGGGGGAGTCCGGGGGGTTCATTTTTTCTTTTATTGCCAATTACAGTTTATTTAGTTTTTGCTATTATTTGTTTCTGATATGGGTCTGTGTTGTTTGGCAACGTTTCATAAAGTGTTTCGAAACGACCATGTGTCTCCATCCTGTGTTACCAATTCTTCAAATTTGGATTTCTTAAGAATATTAAATTTTTTCCAAAAACCGCTTTGTGTTTATGGACTCCCCAATTACTGCCACTTGTTTCTGTGTGTATTTTGCCTTTTGATTTGAGTGTACATTTGTTGTACATGTGTTTAAATGTGTTGCAGTAAAGAAGGTGTGAGTTCACATTTCCTGGATCTCTGTTTGTCATCGGATAATCTCTTAAACTTTTGTCTAATTTCTTTACATTCTTTATCAAACCAATTGTCATTTTTGGGGCTTTTTAGATTCTTTTTGGATTGTTTCAGTTGTGATTTCCTGTGTCTGCCTTACTGCGTGGCTGAAACACAGACTTTTAATGTGAAACTGTATTATTCAGTGTTTTCATTGGTTATAATCACCTGGCCTGTTTGTTTTGGAGAGGAGGAGACCTCTGTGGATAATT
>NW_019195413.1:0-107 GCF_002260705.1 Seriola dumerili
AAATAAGGTTTAAATGGATGATTGATAGATCTTTTATGTGTTCTTATAATGCTTCAAAAACATTTCATAGTCAAGAGGAGCTGCTAAACATGTCCTTATTTTTCCTT
>NW_019195414.1:0-100 GCF_002260705.1 Seriola dumerili
CAATATACAGTTCTGTTATTGGGACCAGATTTGAAAAAAATGGTATTGTGAAAACTTATTCAGTAATCTGTCTGTGAATGTTCTCATTCGTCCAGGTCAT
>NW_019195415.1:0-103 GCF_002260705.1 Seriola dumerili
GTCAAAGTTCTGGCCATCATTTCTATCAGTTATGATAACATTGTCATTAATGACATCAAAGTCATTGATAACATCTGTGGGCACAGTGACATCACTACAACAC
>NW_019195416.1:0-121 GCF_002260705.1 Seriola dumerili
GTTGTTCAACTCTTACTTGTTTACTTAATCTCTTCTTTGCCATTGTACTTAGTATAATTATCTTTAGATGAATAATTATTAAGTTGTCTGCTACAGTGTAACCACAGAAACTGTTTCCCTG
>NW_019195417.1:0-136 GCF_002260705.1 Seriola dumerili
CTAAACTTTTACTTCAGGCTAAAAGTTAGAAACTAGCCAGTGTTAGTTAGCTAAGCTGTAACTTACGGCTTAATTTAGAAACTAGCTAACATTAACGTGCATCCGTAGATACTTGACACAATCCAATTCAGAAACT
>NW_019195418.1:0-126 GCF_002260705.1 Seriola dumerili
TGTGACAGGGTGAGTAGAAACAGTGTTTATAATAGTGGTGACCTGTCCATGAGACTTGTTCCCCAGGCACTTCCCCTCACAGTCTTTCCCCCACCCCAGGATTTTGCCCGTAGGCCAGTCTATGTG
>NW_019195419.1:0-395 GCF_002260705.1 Seriola dumerili
CCCCAAATGGAACTAACGAGAGCTACAGTGGAATAAATGTAAAACCCATCTACAGATCAACCATTGAGTTGGTATGTTGTAAAGAAGAATTAAGAATCATCGTGGGAGAGTTGAGCCTTTAGTATAACTGAAATACTGCAACGACTTTCTAGAGCAAAATGCCTTAAATTAATCTAATTTATAGCGACTATTGGTAGATTCTTTATTGATAGGCCTATTTTAAAAAGTGATTGTATCAATACAAATTCCATACTGTCGATCAAAAATCTGAAAAAGTGAGAAGCCGTTTTGTTCTGGTAAAGTAATGGGTCAAATGTCTTACCTCAGGAGAAGTATCAGAATGTGTAAAGGCATCAGCAAAGTCTGTTGGACTTTTCTTCAGAGTCTGGTCAGCA
>NW_019195420.1:0-122 GCF_002260705.1 Seriola dumerili
TTTTATGACTTACTATACTATGACCTTTTTTGACGTTTTCATGCCTTACAATAATATGATGTTGTTTGACATTTTATGCCTTGCTATACTATGACGTTTTTTGTGAAATTTTATGCCTTACT
>NW_019195421.1:0-138 GCF_002260705.1 Seriola dumerili
TGGTAACCTGAAACCATGTATCTACAACTCCAGCTCTATCTGAGATGACGACTATACGTCCTCCCTTCTGTTGCGTTCTGGATGGCATGCTAGGTTTAGGCTGGTCTTTGTAGCATAACGCGACTTTGAACTGGGGGT
>NW_019195422.1:0-104 GCF_002260705.1 Seriola dumerili
CCTCCGCTTCCTCCTGGGTCTTTCACAGCAGACCAATCAAACTATCCTACAAGGTCTGATGTCAAAGACAGGAAGTGGCTCAGAGACCAATCAGGAAACAGTTC
>NW_019195423.1:0-145 GCF_002260705.1 Seriola dumerili
ATTTCTTAAAGTCACCTTTTAAAGGGTTCATGCATATAACATAATACCCAAGTGTTTTCTAGCACAATTCTCTCGTCTTCTGCTCTTTCTATAATGAGGTGTAGCACAAAGAGATGTGAAAAATTGAAGCCTGGTTTTTGAAACT
>NW_019195424.1:0-217 GCF_002260705.1 Seriola dumerili
CCACCACCAGCCTGAACCGTTGATACTACCATCTGAATGTTGTTGCAGAAATTGAGACTCATCAGACCAGGCAATGTTTTTCCAAATCTTCTATTTAGTGAGCCAGTGCGAACTGTAGCCCCAGTTTCCTATTTTAGCTGACAGGCGTGGCACCTGGTGTGGTCTTCTGCTGCTTCAAGGTTTGACATGTTGTGCGTTCAGAGATGCTCTTCTGCAT
>NW_019195425.1:0-108 GCF_002260705.1 Seriola dumerili
TCATCACTGATCACCACGGCAACTGTCAATACCAGACCGGCTTTTCTGCTGGAACCTGGAAAGCTGATCTCAGTGGAGGGAAACATAACTCATGAGTGTTTCTGAGCA
>NW_019195426.1:0-172 GCF_002260705.1 Seriola dumerili
TTCTTCCACCACCTGCTTTATAAGTGTTGATTGCTCCTAGAAGATCTTCAGTTTAGAGCAGTTATGGGTAAGTTAATGTCATGAGTCATTCTAGCTCAAGAGTAGAGTACAGCACCTATGGCGTGATCTATTTTGTGTCGCTTTCTGAAACAGAATTTGTGCCAAGAAACAA
>NW_019195427.1:0-119 GCF_002260705.1 Seriola dumerili
ACTTACACCAAATTAGATCATGAAAGCTAAAATAGTAGAAAAGATGTGTGGATTTTGTTTGATTTCACTTAACTATGATGATCAGATCACCCTTACTGTCAGAGACACTTTGAGGACCC
>NW_019195428.1:0-158 GCF_002260705.1 Seriola dumerili
AAAGGTGCTATACAAATAAAGTTTATTATTATTATTAAGTTTATTTTAAAAATAGTAGCTAGCTTGGGTTGCCTTGCGGTATTTATGAAAAACAGAGATATGAAATATTGCTAGGTGTAGATGAGATCAATGTATCTGTCCATTTTGTTGTAAAATAA
>NW_019195429.1:0-132 GCF_002260705.1 Seriola dumerili
TTACTCATTATAATATGACATTTTTATGATTTTTTTTGATTTACTATACTATGACATTTTTATGACTTTTTTTGACTTTCTATACTATGACGTTTTTTTTTTTGGGAGGGGGGGGGGGGGGGGGGGGGGGTC
>NW_019195430.1:0-180 GCF_002260705.1 Seriola dumerili
TGTGAGGGCTGCGGAATCTGGCTCCTCCCGCCAAGTTTTGCGTCTTGTGTCCTCCCTTACGTCCGCAGAGGATACATAAATCCTGGCGGTTGCTTCACGGTCAGGATATTCATAACTACCATACAAGCGACTTAGCATCAACATGAGTGGACGCGGCAAAGGAGGAAAGGGACTCGGAAA
>NW_019195431.1:0-168 GCF_002260705.1 Seriola dumerili
GTGGGGCTGGCCTTTCTCACATCGACCTGCAGGAAGGACGCACATCAACTGTGCATACATGATTTAGACTGAGTGAACGCCAGTTCAGTGAGTTCGAGTTAAAAAGTGTCGTTAGATTTTTGAATAAAGGCAGTTTTAAAACTGTTAAAAACCAACAGAGAAGTTAGA
>NW_019195432.1:0-140 GCF_002260705.1 Seriola dumerili
AGAGCTTTCCCTTGGTGCATTTTGCTTAATCAGAGGCTTCTGGTTCCTTTATTTTGATTGTATTAGACATTTATTATTATTTATAAATATCTATCTATCTCACACTCTGCTTTAAAAATGTAGTTACTGCTGCATCTTCT
>NW_019195433.1:0-131 GCF_002260705.1 Seriola dumerili
AAAAAAAATAACTGAGTTAAAAAACCAAAAACGGGTCAATTGTCCTACAAAGTCTGACTCCTGAAGGCTCCCGAAGGCTCCTGAAGGCTCCCGAAGGCTCCTGAAGGCTCCTGAAGGCTCCTGAAGGCTCC
>NW_019195434.1:0-175 GCF_002260705.1 Seriola dumerili
AAAAAAAGAAAACTTCTCTGGAGGAGGCATACTTCAAAATCATGACCTCTGTTCACCCCAGATCATTCGTGAAAGGACAGTAGGCGGAAACTGGGCAGACGTGATCTGTGTACCTATAGAGGCTGTTTGTAGCACTATGTTGTCATATTGACATGATCATGTCCTGTTCCTTTTT
>NW_019195435.1:0-100 GCF_002260705.1 Seriola dumerili
CAAAAAACGTCACAGTATAGTATGGCATAAAACGTCATACTATATTAAGGCATAAAAATATCATGGCATAAAAATGTCAAAAAACGTCATAGTATAGTAT
>NW_019195436.1:0-157 GCF_002260705.1 Seriola dumerili
TCCACGTTCCTCGCATTCTCATAATATTATGACTTTTTTCTTGAAATATCATGATTTCATTCTCAAATTAAGGACTTTATTCTTTATTCTTGAAATTTCCGATTTTTTTTTCCCTCAGCGTGGCCCTAATACTACTAGTGGAAAAAAGAATAAAATG
>NW_019195437.1:0-2310 GCF_002260705.1 Seriola dumerili
AAAAACATGTTGTACACTTGAACTGATATTAGTTTTTTTCGATGGCTAGAATACGTTATTCCTGCTGACCCCGTCCTCAGCAGTACATCACTCAGTTTCAGTGCAGGTGCTCCTGCCTGCCACACTGAGTGTGCTGTGACTGTGGATAAGTACCTCATACATACCTCCATGAAATAACCCGAACTGTCACTTTAACAAACAACTATTGCTTCAGTTAGCCTGTAGAAAATCTATCAGCAGGTGATTAGTGTGTGTCAGTACCTAGAAAGAAGGGAAGTTTCATCTCACCCAGATTTGAGAAGATGACTGATTACAGTTTGTTCTCCGAGGACGCTCCATGCAGTCCCCTGTGGACTTGTGGTTAACTGTGGAACAATGAGAGAACCAGTCCAGGGAGATGGTTCCACTGGAGGAACTGAAGGCCTCATTAATGTTGTTGTAAACTGTGGCTGACACATTCCTTAGGGAACAGCTGGATCTGAGACTGACAGGTCTGAACCCGGTCAGGTGTCGCATCATCACCATCACGCTGAGATCTGCCTCAGTCTGAGGCTGAGGACACGACAGGACAGAGCAACTCACATGAACTCTCAGATATAATAAACAAATCTGGTGTTTGAAAGCTCTACGCTTTTCTAGAGAATTCGTTCCTCAAAGTAACTTTTTCAACACATCTTCCAATATGTGATGAAACTTTGCTTCACCGCAACCAGTGCTCAGTTATGACTCAGTCTACTTCTATAATCAATGAACTCTCAGAACTCCTACAGTATTAATTCAGGTTCTCATAAGTCTGAGAGGTGAAATGAGAGTCTGGAGGTGAAATGTTCTTAAAAGATTTGAAATCAGTGTAAAACTGAGAATGTAGTGACCATTACTAATTTTATTTAGCATGTACTAACAACATGTCTTAACAAATGTATGATCAAACTGAAAACTAAAACATCTTCTGATCTTTCTGTTTTTTATCTGTTATTATATTATATTTTTGTGAATATTGAACCTTACACTACATTAACTTTACGGTTCAGATGCTGAGGGTCAGCAGGATTACTAAGGGTCAGTCCTCCAATTTGACCCTTGACCTCTGCTGCTGTCCACTGTTCAGATAATTCAACCTTTTCCTGACTTGCTATGACATTCTGATGATGTACTGATCACTAGTAAAACAGTTATATTATATATATAATGGTTTAGTTTTAAAGTTCATTAGATTATTAACGCTCATTGACTGGTGGTCTAAGACTTAAGTCCTGTGGTTTAATGCAAATAGAAATCACATGAATGAGTCCACCACTGGCTGTAAATAATTGTCATTGGAATCACAAAGAATCTGAGGGGTTAGTGTTTTCTATCTAGGTCTACTTATTCCAGAGTCTCAGTATGTCACATGATGACTCACTGGTCCAGATCATAGACTGTAAATAAAGATGGACATCACCCACAGGTTTCTAAAGAGTGATTTTGAAGCTCAGAGTGAGCTGCTCCACTGTCGCCATCTTGGCAGTGTCTGATTCCACCCCTAACTCCCAGCTGCTCATAAAAATGGTCAAAGAGGAGGGGCATGTGTGGAGCTGAGACTTTGGTGAAGCATACACTCACCCGAGACAATCCTCCTGTAAAAGACGAGCCATCAGGTCGTCTGTGCAGCAGGTTATAATGTCCCATAGTTACATTTTGTTGCTAGGCGACATCTAGTGGTCGTAGTAATTATGACAGGAGCAAAGGGAAAATTGTGGTGACGTAGTATAAAGAGAGACAAAGTCCACGTCAGGAGGAGGTTGTGGTGGGTGGATGAATATGACACAGGAGAGTGGTGTTCCATTCCCATCTGAAACTATTCGTTTGTGTTGTAACCCTTACAACAAAGACCCTGTAATGTTGAGGAAGTACTTATTTTAACCCAAATCATGATCTTTTCCTAAACCTAAACAAGCCATGACCGTTGTTATAGTGACAATGGCAACAAAGGTAGGTACACCCCTGTTGGTACAGTCCATGTGTTTATTACTGTAACCATGACAACCAAGGTCTGGTACACCTGTTGCTGTAGGGGGCACTATTTCAGGAGACACTGCTATGGGTTGTATCAGAGGGTTGAAAAAAAACGACTGTGGTTGTTCAGGTTGGAGGAGGAGTTGTTGGCTCACCCACCTGTCACTCAAAGAGGCCACACCCTCAATTCTACATAACTTTGAGTCTTAATAAAATGTAAACAGTTATTTAAACAGTTGTCATGAAGGAGGAAACTAGCTCTAGAGACCAAAACTGTTCGTGTACCAGGCTGTAAACATGTTTATTTCTGCTGTA
>NW_019195438.1:0-112 GCF_002260705.1 Seriola dumerili
TGACGTTTTTTGACATTTCATGCCATACTTTACTATGACATTTTTTGTAATTTTTATGTCTTAATATACAATAACGTTTAATGCCTTAATATACTATGATGTTTTTTTGACA
>NW_019195439.1:0-141 GCF_002260705.1 Seriola dumerili
ATGTTTGATGCCAGGAAGAAGCCAACAGAACAACTTATAGTCGTCAGCTACCTCTCTCAGGTTACGAAGAGTACCGTCCCTCTTTCAAGATATGCTTGCAGCACTTTCCTAAATAAAGAAGCGAAGAGGAAGTGTGTAACA
>NW_019195440.1:0-160 GCF_002260705.1 Seriola dumerili
TGACCCCTCCCTGACAGTGGGCCTGCATCAGGCGAGAGAAAGATCATCTTGCACCCTGCAGCTGCAGGTGAAGAAGTGCCTGATTTGTCCCTAACAGCTCCAACAGCTTAAAATATACTCGATACAATTTACTCCATAATCTGTGTCCAGTGTTTAAATG
>NW_019195441.1:0-117 GCF_002260705.1 Seriola dumerili
TCTATTTAACAAGGATGTCAGACATAACAAACACACAAAAGTAAAAATAACATTATTGACTGTAATCACGTTAATATTATGCCTAATTACACTATAAACAGCAAACACGTTTATGGC
>NW_019195442.1:0-321 GCF_002260705.1 Seriola dumerili
CTCTCTCTCTCACAGTCGCTATTGGAATTAAGGCAAAAAAATAACTTCTTCAATGTTTTTACCCATAAGCAAATGTAATATACATAAATATATTGAATTTCCATACATGAAATATATGTGCATATGAAGTAAAATCAAATATGTATATATAGCTTATATATGTAAACATTACATATGGAACCTGAACAATATCATATATTGACATATGACACATATATTGACACATATGTATACCTAATAGAAACATGTTTAGTATGTATGCTTATTTTGTAGACATATGTCACATAAATATACATCCATCCCAAAGCCTGTCAGTATATG
>NW_019195443.1:0-131 GCF_002260705.1 Seriola dumerili
CGAATCGGTCCCAGCAGGACCAGCAGGAACCGAATCGGTCCCACCAGGACCAGCAGGAGCCGAATCGGTCCCACCAGAACCAGCAAAAGCCGAATCGGTCCCACCAGAACCTGAGGAATCCTGTTTTTTTG
>NW_019195445.1:0-109 GCF_002260705.1 Seriola dumerili
TCTAGTCTTTTTAGGGAGGGATTCTCTCTTCTTCTTTTTCTTTTTGTATGCATTATATTATTTAAATTGTAACAACGATTTTGAACTTGAACTTGTCTCGTTCTAATGG
>NW_019195446.1:0-185 GCF_002260705.1 Seriola dumerili
TGAGGGAGTCAGTGAATGTCATTGATAAAACAGCCACTCTATTTTACTATTATTATTATTATTATTATTATATTTTTTATTATTCTTTAAAAAAAAATATTATTCTGTTCTATTCCAACCACTACAGTACCTGAAAAGGTGTGATCCTCTCTACAGATTGGGAGAGCCTGGTCCAGCTGTGCCCA
>NW_019195447.1:0-104 GCF_002260705.1 Seriola dumerili
GTAGAACAAGGCGTAGATTATAGGGTTTAGACAGGAGTTCAAATAGAAGAGATATAGCACAAAGTATACAGTGGATGGAGTGAGTAAATCATCTCCTGCAAGAG
>NW_019195448.1:0-145 GCF_002260705.1 Seriola dumerili
ACACTTATCAGCCAAGATAAGTGAAATCCCATATGTGCATGCATCAACAGGTGTTCGGAGTCAACCCTATTTCCTATAAATAAATACGACTAACTTGTTTTGCCAGTTATATGATTATTAGTATCGCTGCTGTGGGGACGGGAAC
>NW_019195449.1:0-106 GCF_002260705.1 Seriola dumerili
TCTGTGGTATGAGATTTATTAGTCATGAAGCCTTTACACAGTCTGGAAATAATACATCTGTTTAACTCTGACTTATTGGCCCCTGCAACTTCTTTCAGCACTGAGT
>NW_019195450.1:0-552 GCF_002260705.1 Seriola dumerili
CTGACGTGACAGGTGCAGGTGGTGACGTCATCCAGCCGTTAAACTGCGAGCAGCCTCATTGTCCCAGTTCTCTGGCTCCAGACCGCTGCATGTTTACAGCTTCTTCATTTCAATAAAACACAGTTACTGATAATAAACACAGTTCAGGCTGATTATCAGTCTGAGGCTTTAGTTTTCTCACCGTGTTCATCAGCAAACGTTGTTCCAGACCAAGTCAGGACACAGAGACACGCGAGAGGAACAAGCTCCATAGTTGTCGACGTCATCTCAACATTAAACATCACAACATCACTTTAACATCTGGATAACGAAGCTTCAGCCGCTCCTCACACCGTGATTGGCTCATCACACACACTTTCGCTTCCTCGGCTTCAGCAACACTGCAACAGAAACACTTCCGGCACTGATCCTTCACAATAAAAGCGTCTCCTCCACATACATTAACAATGACTCATGAATTCTGATGGTGGTTGTTTTCTATCTGTTTCTAAACTGTTTTAACTCATAAACAACAAACAACCAAAACAGTCACAACATACACTTTGATATTTT
>NW_019195451.1:0-150 GCF_002260705.1 Seriola dumerili
GAATTAAAAGTTTAAAGTTTAAACACTTGTACGTGCATCCTGACTGGACGTTGTTTATGCTCTTTTGAGAGGATCTGTATTTGTCTGATCATGGTTTCTTCATGGTCGGGTCTCTTGTACATACTTTTTAATTAAGCTTTTTTCGGGTTT
>NW_019195452.1:0-158 GCF_002260705.1 Seriola dumerili
AGAGAGAGAGGAAAGTCAGGCAGAGGGAGAGAGAGAGAGAGGATGAGATGACGCAAAGGGCCGCGGGTTGGACTGGAACCTGGGGCCTGCGCTCAGGATTAAAGTGGAGCTCCAAGTTTTTTTTTCTAACAGAAAACCTTCTTCTGAGTGAATCATGG
>NW_019195453.1:0-291 GCF_002260705.1 Seriola dumerili
GTGAAGCTGCAGCCCTGAAATAAGTTTCAAAAACACACAGTCACCGAAATAGTCATCTCTCAGGGAGGCTCCCACACTGACAGGAGCAGAAACCCAGGGAGGAGATGTGTCGGAGCTGTTTGACCGGTCTGCACAGCGGCTAGCAGCTCACTCTTTCAGAAGGAGTCACTCGGCTTCACCCACGATTAAAAAAAACTCCCTAATTTTGGTGTAAAAAGGGGTACGACTGGTTTTTCACTCCATCTTCAAATATGGTCACATGTCGTACAAGTAACCTCTTCCTTTTTTTTT
>NW_019195454.1:0-113 GCF_002260705.1 Seriola dumerili
CTCAGAGCTTGGGGAAAAACACATGACCAGGGGGATAGGTGCTGGGGCCGGGCTGGTCCTCCAGCGCAGCCCCTACTCTCTCCTCAATCTCCCAGGAAACCGCTGCAACTAGG
>NW_019195455.1:0-124 GCF_002260705.1 Seriola dumerili
TCATTTTACTATTAAATTTTTACATCAAATATCTTCTTTCTTTTCTTTTTTTTTAATACCAAATTTTGAGTATTTTAAATGTTCGGAGCTTGTTAAATATATATATTTCTCATAAATACATATT
>NW_019195456.1:0-101 GCF_002260705.1 Seriola dumerili
AGGTAATAGGGAAATGAAATGGAGAATGAAAAGTTGAAGCCTGGAACGGCTGACAGAGACAAACAGAGATTTTTTTTAGACTATTTTAAATGGAAATATAT
>NW_019195457.1:0-156 GCF_002260705.1 Seriola dumerili
TCTCTCTCTCTCTCTCTCTCTCTCTCTCTCTCTGCCATGTGCTGCTGCTGGAAAAATACACCGGGTTGATCCCGTCAATGTTTCTGACAACGAACCACGTCTCTAGTGGCGGGAGCGAGCACATCCTCAGTGAAGCTGCACGAGGAGCTGCCACAA
>NW_019195458.1:0-142 GCF_002260705.1 Seriola dumerili
GGCTGCTGCATTAAAACAAAAACAAGCATTGGAACGGCAGGAAGCTGAATTAAAGGCTAAAAAAGAAGACTTGGAGTGTAATACTGCCATAGCAGCATCTGACGCTTAATTTAAAATGTTGGAAGAGTTTGAGATTGAGCGC
>NW_019195459.1:0-209 GCF_002260705.1 Seriola dumerili
ACAGAAAAAGAAAGAGAAAGGTAAAAATAAAGCTTTAATGATGACACAGGAACTTGTGAGTGAGGATGATAAACAGGAATCTGTTCTTTCTGTGATGCAGCCTGAGCCGGTTGTGTCCTGTCCTTTAACTAAGAGCATGAAGATAGACACAGATTGTCTGTGTGATAGGATGCATGGAAAGACTAACGACCCTGTTATTGTGCAAAATG
>NW_019195460.1:0-986 GCF_002260705.1 Seriola dumerili
TAATTATTTCCCCCTTTCAAGATGAGCAGTAAGACTAAAACATGACAGCTGCGCAAGAATAATAAAAGATTTGTACCGTCTGAAGCTCATTAAGCATAAACAGAAGTACAGGTGAAACCACACAGTTACAGACTGAGTGCTAGAGGCTCCAACCACAGTAAGTAGCCAACAGCACAGACATCCAGTTCATTTAATAATCAGCCCCATAATAGATACAACAGAGGCCGGCACACATCTGCTCCTGCTGTTTGTGTCAACGACATTGCATCAGCCTGATATCTGCAGACTGCTGGCTAGCCAGTGTTAGCTGCCCCGCTATATTGCAGGAGCCAAAGACCGACTGAATAAGTTGGAGTCCACACGCTGCAACCCAGTGGCTTCGCCTCTTCAAAAACACACGGATCGGTCGGTCTTCTTCATAGATGGGATTCATAGGTGATAGCTATAGAGCCAGTGAACCACCTCTGGAGACTCCTGGGATCACCAAAGTCCACCACTGCTTTGTCAATATCCTCAGGTCAGCTCTACAAAGATGTCCTTACAATCCCACCCAACCTCTTCGATGAATTACAGAGGGTCAGAAATGGCAGAAACGCGTAGAGGAGCGTCAGACGAAGAGCCGGGAATGTGTACTTGAATCCCTACGAGGCCCCTGAGCTCATCAGCAGGAAGGGGCAGCAGAGGGGATTAGGAGGACCATGGATTACCAGCAGAACGGTGAGAGGAGATCCGTTTTATCAGAATGAACGTTAATCCAGCGCTAAACCCTCAACATGTCTGTATTCACAAAGGCACAGACATCGATACATGAACACGTAACACACACACGGTAGTGATGGAGTGCCTGATAGCACACGGTGACATCAGTTTGATACCACGATGTATGCTTACCTGTTTACCATTTAAATGGCTCCTTAAACATCCTGGTCCTCTCGTGCAAACGCGCACATAAAAGACAAACAGGTGGGTTTAAAAAAAAAAAAAAA
>NW_019195461.1:0-128 GCF_002260705.1 Seriola dumerili
CATCATTATTATTAGAATTAAGCTTCACAGGGCTGAAATGAATGTGAAAATGGAGAAAATCAATCCTGTCTACTTTTAATTTTGACATTTAGTGTTGAACTGTCTATATAGGTATGCTGAAGACCTAC
>NW_019195462.1:0-161 GCF_002260705.1 Seriola dumerili
GCAGACTCAAGTTCTCCCATCCCTAGTAGACGACATCACAAAAGTATGGGACTAGTTCTTTCTCCATTTATCAATTAGACATTTGTAATAATAGCATACTGGCTGCTTATCTGCATGATTAAGAAATTAACCAACACAGTAAGACCAAAATCTCTTTGACA
>NW_019195463.1:0-102 GCF_002260705.1 Seriola dumerili
ATTCAAACATAAAAAATATGTTTTCATATATTTCATTGAGCATTTCTTTGTTCAGTTATTTATTAGCTTACTTACATATTTAATCCAAACAGAGTTAATAAA
>NW_019195464.1:0-148 GCF_002260705.1 Seriola dumerili
GCCTTGCCTTGGTCCTAGGCTTGTGTCTGGTCCATATAAATCCACATTTCGGCAGAGTCCGGCTTTTATTCTCCAGTATTGACTGACTGATTTTCTGTCTGCGTGCCATAATTGGTCCAGATGTGGAAGTAGCATCTGACAATCATGC
>NW_019195465.1:0-326 GCF_002260705.1 Seriola dumerili
CTCAACACATCCAAAAGCCATCAGCCACAGCTCCCCACCCAACACTAAAACTCCCACACATCTCAGGTGAACCATCACACATTCATTTACATTTCTTCACACACACATCAGCATCACACTCTGATGGAGTTTTAACTACGTCCCAGCAGAGACTTTTCTACCTCAGACAACTCAAGGAATTAAAACAACAGTTCCTGTAGTTTTATACAGCCATCATTCAGATTACTATCACTTCATCTATAACTGTCTGGTATGGCAGCTCCCACACTATGACACCAGACTCAAAATTCAAGAGGAATCAGAATCAGAATCAGAATCAGAATCAG
>NW_019195466.1:0-138 GCF_002260705.1 Seriola dumerili
ATTAGGAAGAGGAGCATCTGACTGGATCACTACTTTAGAAAGCCAAACCATGGGAGAGACACTGTGTGTAGGAGACTTGAGAGCCCTCCTAGGGAAAATCGAAGGGAAAGAAGTGGCGAAGAAAATACTAAAAGAAGG
>NW_019195467.1:0-160 GCF_002260705.1 Seriola dumerili
TATCAATATTTCATCTTTTAAATAACATGGTTATCATCAGTGCCGATACATCGCAACTCCGGCAATCCAGGCCCAATTAGACTAACAATAATCAGAACCTGGCTCGGGTACTAGTAACCATGTGGAGTAATGAGGACTTCTGCTAGTTACCTAGTAATCT
>NW_019195468.1:0-213 GCF_002260705.1 Seriola dumerili
TCTCTCTTTCTCTCTCTCTCACTCTCTCTCGTTTTGTTTTGTTTCAGGTTCATCACAAAGAAGAAAGTGAACTGAAGCTAATGTGATAGACTGTCTAGTCATAGGTTAGGGTTGAGTGAATAGCTCCTTTGAGAAATTAAAGTAATTGTGATTTAATGCACAATTAGGGGCCGGAGTGTTGGAGCTATTTGGTGTTATTTAGTTTAGTGTTTA
>NW_019195469.1:0-100 GCF_002260705.1 Seriola dumerili
GAGTTGTGTTTTTATAGCCATTTTCACAGACTTATCATGTTCTACCAGCTGTTTATTCTACAGGTCAGTAGAAATCTTTCAACATGAGAAGTGACCCTTT
>NW_019195470.1:0-1559 GCF_002260705.1 Seriola dumerili
TTTTTTTTTTTTTTTTTCAACAGTAACCATGTTATTATGTTTGCTCAGTGGATGAGTATCACTGGAAGCATCAGTCACAATGTATTCCAGGGCTTTCTGGGGATCATCTTCACCCTTGGGATTGATGACCAACACAGCCAGGAAGCGCAGGGAAAAACCCATGGGGCATTCATGGAGCATCTGCTTGCACTGTTGAACTGCTTGCGTTTCTCATTCACTGCCTTGGAGTAGTCAGGAAAAATCATGATAATCATGATGTCCTCTCCACATCAACTCTCCCTTGTTTTGTGCTGCTTGCATAATCTGATCCCGGTCTTGTTATTTTAGGAACCTAGCCACTATGGCTGTATGTGGCTGGTTTCCCGCTCTGCGTGAGGTAAGCACCCGGTGAGCTCTATTCATTTCCAGACCCTTGGGAAAGTCACGCGCTAAGACATCTGGGATCACTTCAACTAAAAATGAAAGGATGCCAGCGTCCTTAAAGGATTTAGGGAATGCCCATAAAAACCAAACAAAACGTTGTTATGATGGAGCCTTGAATACACACAGATGTTTTCCGAGTCAACTCAAAAAGGTTCTGAACCACTGGTTTAATCTTTAACACAGTGTTGTACTTCATAAACTTATCATATATTTTTTAATGTAAAACTTAATTTGGAAAATATTGATAACAACTAAGGCTGTAAAATGTACAGTATTAGTATAAAGTAGCACAGAATGGGAAGAGTCATTGTATATTAACTCAGTACTTGAGTAAATAAACTGTTGCACTGGACTGAGTGTTTTCTCTTGTGTTTTCCAGGTGTCCACAGGATCAAGATCCCACACAGACGGAAGGTACACATCACATTTTATCACTGCTCTACTTCTATAACAGGATGTTACCAATGATCATAAAGAACCTTGTCTGTTCCACTTGTCCTTTGCAGAAATACTTCATTGTTATGCAAAGTGTGTTTTATCCAGATGATCGGATCAATGCCAGGTAAGCTGCCAGTAGAAATAACACAGAGGGAGTAACATTAGGAGCAGTTCATGTTGTCTGACATGTGTTCTGTGTCGTCAGGTACGACATTAAGGGCTGTGAGGTGAGTCGATGGACGGAGCCCTCACCAGAGGGGAGCCAGATTATTGTGGTTCTCAAAGATCTGAACTTTGAGGGCCAGTACATCACTCTGGGTAAGGAAGCAGGATAGTAAGGGTGATATTATTATACCCCCCCTCAGGCTGGTCAGTGAATTGTTTCTACAACTGTGTCAAAATGCATTCCTCTATTTTAAAATGAAACATGTGCAAACATCTAATCAGACACATCACTTCATTTTATCCTTATAGATATTTTGGTTAAATTGTGCCATAATTAGTGAATGAATTTGTGAGTCATGACCAAAAATGTATTTTGTGAGGTCACTGTGTGACAGAAGTCGTGAAATTCCCTCTGGGCATTCCTGATATTGTTAAGTATACTGAATGTGGGACCACAAGATGCAGACTCAGGAAACCAAATAGGATGAGAATCACAGTTTATTTTTGTAGAGAACCAGTAAGGGGGGCTGAGG
>NW_019195471.1:0-109 GCF_002260705.1 Seriola dumerili
TTCTCCACATGTGACCCAGTTTAAGTGATCTGAGTTAGGCTAATGCGCAGCGTTAATGTAAATTAATACGTTGTCCATCAAGACGTCGTGATAGTTCAAGTTAAGATAA
>NW_019195472.1:0-171 GCF_002260705.1 Seriola dumerili
GTCAGAGAGTCTGGTTATCAGCTCAAGACCTTCCTCTGCGAGTGGAGTCCATAAACTGGCTCCTTGTGTCATGGGTCCCTTTCCCATCTCTAATGTGGTCAACTTGACGGCAGAATGCCTCAATCTCCCCACGCCCTGGAGGGTTGAACCCACATTCCATGTCTTCTGTGC
>NW_019195473.1:0-102 GCF_002260705.1 Seriola dumerili
ATAAATTGTTGATGAATCGAAGGCAAGTTTATATATGTTTATATATGTTTATATATATTATATACCTTTCAACAGAAAAGCAATTCTAAGTGCTGACATGTC
>NW_019195474.1:0-135 GCF_002260705.1 Seriola dumerili
ACTGTATTTCCACCCAAATGGGAAGTTTTGTGTTACAACAGCTATACATATGCTCATACATATACATATATACATACATTCACATAAACATTTACAGAGTTCCATACTAAATGAAAATAAGAATAACAACAGAGT
>NW_019195475.1:0-295 GCF_002260705.1 Seriola dumerili
TAGTAGTACTGTTAAAATCTTAACGATACCCATCCCTAGTGAAACCTGTGACTCTTCAGGTACAGCGGTGTGTGTTTCAGAGTGTGTGTTTCAGTGTACCAGCCTGGTCCATAACCATAACACTCAGTTATGTTTCTACGCTGATGACACACAGATCTATCTTCCAATTAAACCTGATGACAAAACCAGTCAACAAACCCTGCACACTTGCTGAAGAGACATTAATCTCGTACCCGAGGAGATCAGGCCCCAGTTCAAAACTCTACTCAAAACATACTTGTATAATGCAGCTTTT
>NW_019195476.1:0-110 GCF_002260705.1 Seriola dumerili
TCTATGCCAACAGTATACACTCAATGTCACACGTGATGCCTGTAGATCTATTAGAGAGCTGGAGAGTGAGATCGTGGACTTAGAAACATTAAGTGTGTCCACAGAAAATC
>NW_019195477.1:0-868 GCF_002260705.1 Seriola dumerili
GAGAGAGAGAGAGATGAATACACGTTCACATGTGGTGCTACAGAGGCACGTCACTGAGCATTTAAGGAGCACTTGACATATTCATGCCCATCTGTTGTTTGGAGTCAACACAAGGTGGTGCTCCAGAGAGACGGGGGGAGGTGTCAGACCACATCGGGTTTGTACTACACTTAAGGTCTAGACAAAGTCATTTCTGTTTATTGGGTGGAGAATTTTGGACTTGTCATCCTATTTCTTATTAGCATGTTGACGTCAGCAACAAGATGGAAACTTTCCATATTGTCCCCCGGTAGTTTCCACTGTTACCACAACAACTAACTGCACTGACAAGTCTCACTAGTAATGTGTTCTCACTCTTTTGTAAGAATTACAAAATAATTTTACTGTAGTTATTATCACTTGATGTTCAGTTTTTACTTTTTTCGCTGTGCTGTCAAAATGACCAATACACTGGTCTAAATTAAAATATTTTTTATTATTCACCATTATTCTCCATTGTCACTGATGAAAGCTCTGCTTGTGGTTTGCATGCATTGTCCTCAGTATAATGTGAAGCTGAGTGTGTATGAATGATAGCTGTGTCAGTTTGGAGTGTGTGAATGAGAGATGAGGTTTGTGCATATTAGGGTTGAGTACCTGTTGGATGTTGAAAAGCACTGAGTAGCATTTGTGTGTGCAAAGGCAAGACCCACTTACAGTATGATAAGAGAACAGTTAGATGAAGCTAAACGGGCTGTCCTGGATAGTGTGGTCAAAATATGGGTCAAGACCGGATCCTTTACAGCTCCCTCCTTCACTTTAGCCCTTCTGGCTATTGTACTTTGCCTGTAATTCAAGTGTGTGTGTGTGTGTGTGTGTGTGTGTGTGT
>NW_019195478.1:0-118 GCF_002260705.1 Seriola dumerili
CCCGGCCACATCACAGTGAAGGAGAAGATCTGCTGTTGGGATAATGAACTTTTGGCAGTTTGTCTTAGACCGTACTATCTACCGAGGGAGTTCTCACACATCGTCGCCATTGTTGTTT
>NW_019195479.1:0-104 GCF_002260705.1 Seriola dumerili
TCAATCTGTAGTGCTCACACACTCACACATACATTTATCGTTTCCTTTGCTAATTCCTGATGTTTAAACTCCAATTCAATGTGCTCATGAATGGAAAAAAATCC
>NW_019195480.1:0-239 GCF_002260705.1 Seriola dumerili
GATATTTTTCATATCTGACCGTCATACCTCAGAAAGTCATTGTCCCCAGCAGCTAACCGGATGTCCTCCAGTAGCTGGAGACTTGCAGTGGTGGCTGCATTCACAGCAGCATTGTGGAAGGCCACGTTGTCAGAGCGATGCTCATCTTTGTTGATGCCACCACGAGGAACTGTTGTGCTAGTCAGGTCAGCTGCACCTCCATGGCTACATTTACCTGGCACAGGACAGAAGGGACAGGT
>NW_019195481.1:0-182 GCF_002260705.1 Seriola dumerili
ACAAACAGTAGAGTGCACTTTGCCCAAACACTTCTTAGTCATATACAGGTCTCAGACTTTTGAATGACAGATTTAAATAAGAGAGATTTTAGTGCTATGCTATGGTTTCAGTCAAATTTGATTCTATTTGACTTGTTTGCAAACAGAAATACAGCTTCCATCCATATTATGTGCATTCAAAT
>NW_019195482.1:0-167 GCF_002260705.1 Seriola dumerili
TTGTATCACGTGCACGCTCCTGGTTGTCATGCACGTGGGTTACGAGACAAACACAAGACCCCCCTCCAATAAAGATGTCCCTCATTTGGAGATAGAGTGTCCGAAGAGCCTGGACAGCCAGCGGTTCCTCTTCTTGGCCTTGATGCGGCTCTCCAGAGCGTCCAGCC
>NW_019195483.1:0-301 GCF_002260705.1 Seriola dumerili
CCAAGAGGCTACGTCTCCAAGACAACCGATTCAGGCATGCTAGCATTTGATTGACTGAAAGGGCAGGGGCCTTTCTGAAGGCTCAGGTCATGTGACAATATCACAGTGGTACATAACATCACCAGAAAAATGTCAAATGATGTTATTTACCCATGTTAGCTAGCATTAACTAGCAAACTAACCATGGCTTCTGTCCTCTGTAGGCACGCAGTCAGGTTGCTGGCAAGAGAAAAATAAAATGGTGGATATATCAAAGTATGGGTCGAATATCTGTCCAATGAAAATGTGACAATGAATACTA
>NW_019195484.1:0-132 GCF_002260705.1 Seriola dumerili
ACGCCACCTCATTAAAACAAATAAAGTAAACAGACTCACTGAAGCACCATCACCTGCGTTCGTGGCCATGGCCATGGCACACATGGACCGGTGTGTCCTACTTTGGTGGGTGTCACATGACCAATGGAGCGT
>NW_019195485.1:0-153 GCF_002260705.1 Seriola dumerili
AACACTGTAGAAGGTGAAAAAAAAATTACTCACAAAAAATATTTCTCACAAAAAAGAAATATTACAAAAAAAACTCTCTAACTAACCTAACGCTAGCAAGTTACTAAACTTTTAGTTCATCATTCATAATAAATGGTTTACAAATACATTGTG
>NW_019195486.1:0-143 GCF_002260705.1 Seriola dumerili
GTTCCTGCTGAGGGTAAACGGAGCTGAGCGGTTGGATGTAGTTCCCAGGTCGGCCATTTTTTTTATTTTGCAAAAGGTCTAAAAAAGGTGTAAATCAACACCGGCCTTGTCGTGTGTCAGAAGTGTTGCTCTTTGTTTACCTG
>NW_019195487.1:0-151 GCF_002260705.1 Seriola dumerili
TTTATGCCTCACTATCCTATGACATTTTTATGCCTTACTTTACTATGATGTTTTTTCATTTTTTTCTGCCTCACTATACTATGATGTTTTCTCATGTTTTTATGGTTTTTTTTGCCTTACTATACTATGATGTTATTTCACATTTTTATGC
>NW_019195488.1:0-126 GCF_002260705.1 Seriola dumerili
CCATTTCCACGCAAGCTTCGGCATTTATCAATTTGGACGAGAGCGGAAGCCACGATCAGATCTTACGTCAGGTCTGAGCTCATGTACGCAAATCTGAGTCTGGATTTGTGGTGCAGCACAGCAAAA
>NW_019195489.1:0-245 GCF_002260705.1 Seriola dumerili
GATGTTCTTGCCCTGTAAGTCGGCATGAGCCGCTAACTTCCTGTACAGACTGTAGGTAAACTCTTTGTTTGCTGAAGTCACCAGTGAGACACTGCTGGTACCAGGGTCAACTGCAGTGTCTTGGCCTGTCTCTTCCTGGCCATGACCTAAATGGTGATGGCTTCTTCCCACGCAGACCACTGCTGATAAGATCCAGATACTCAGGGCTGCATGCATCATGGTGAACTAAGAGAGAGGGTCAAAAG
>NW_019195490.1:0-101 GCF_002260705.1 Seriola dumerili
GCCTCTTGAACCTGTAAGACCTCCAAAAGGAAGTCGCTCCGCAGGATCCTGTTCACCTCAACCTCGGACTAAACTCCAGGACAACTGCCGGCGGCTCGTCT
>NW_019195491.1:0-105 GCF_002260705.1 Seriola dumerili
ACACACACACACATATATATATATATATATATATATGATAATATACAGTTTAACAAACTGCTGCTGAATGCCAGTCAGTCTTTGGACAACATCACCCTCTTGTGG
>NW_019195492.1:0-514 GCF_002260705.1 Seriola dumerili
TTACATTTTTTGGAATTTTTATGCCTTACTATACTATGTTGTCTTATGCCTCACTTTACAGTGACGTTTTTATGACATTTTATGCCTTAATATACCATGATGTTTTTTTGACCTTTAATGCCATACTATACTATGACGTTTTTTTACATTTTTATGCCATACTATACTATTACATTTTTTGGCATNGACATTTTTATGCCATACTATACTATTACATTTTTGGCATTTTTATGCCTTAATATACTATTTTGTTTAATTCTTTACCATACTATGACGTTTTTATGACCTTTTGTGCCTTAATATACCATGATGTTTTTTGACCTTTTATGCCATACTATACTATGACGTTTTTTTTACATTTTTATGCCATACTATACTATTACATTTTTTGGCATTTTTATGCCTTACTATACTATTTTGTTTGATTCTTGACCATATGCAGACGTTTTTATGACCTTTTAAGCCTTAATATACCATCATGTTTTTTTGACCTTTTATGCCATACTATACTATG
>NW_019195493.1:0-150 GCF_002260705.1 Seriola dumerili
GCAACATCATAGATTTGTTTCTCTTTCTACCATTGTTTTTGTCATTTCACATTCTGTCCCTGCTGTTTGTGCTCTTGACTTTTAAAGGATATGGACTGACAACACTCTAAAAGAACACAACATGCACAGGGTCGCCATCCTGTATATTGT
>NW_019195494.1:0-157 GCF_002260705.1 Seriola dumerili
GTAACACGAAGGCCTTGTTCAGACCTGTTCAGATCTGGTATTAACATCTTCTCTCGGATGATCTGATCACAAGTGATGAGCTCTAAGTTCAGGTGTGTGAACGCACCCAAGACGCACGGAGGACACATTTGAGATCTAGTCACTCAGACCACATTCA
>NW_019195495.1:0-168 GCF_002260705.1 Seriola dumerili
CACACACATACACTGCATATTTCCGTTACTGTATAAAGACAGACCATGGAGAATCTGTGAATCTAAGCGAATGTACAGGAGGCTCCTTGTGTCAAAGCTCACAAATCTGTGTGAACTATTGTTTGTGTGTGTGTGTGTGAGAGAGACAGAGAGAGAAGATCACAGTTT
>NW_019195496.1:0-165 GCF_002260705.1 Seriola dumerili
TACAGATGCGCACACACACAGTTACACATGACTGTGTTAGTGTAATATGAGGAATTTAGACTTAAAGCCCCTGAAAACTTTGCTGGAAGTCTTATGTATTTCTGTACTTACGTTAAATAATCTAAACTAAACATGCAAGAATGAAAATGAGTGATTTCATAATAA
>NW_019195497.1:0-106 GCF_002260705.1 Seriola dumerili
AATTCTATTTTTCTATTATTGTAGGTCTGGATGCACAAGTGAAGGGTGTTCTTCCCAGGGAAAATCTGTGTTGCGTTCTCAAGTATGAGGCCAGTGGAGTGGGTGT
>NW_019195498.1:0-124 GCF_002260705.1 Seriola dumerili
AGTTGTTGTTGGTAGAAGACAAGATCTGAGTAACAGTCTCCAGTGTCAAAGTCAGACACAGAAGACTTTATCCCTGAGTTTTTCGTCTTTACCTCAGGATTAGTCACATGATCACAAGAGGCTG
>NW_019195499.1:0-113 GCF_002260705.1 Seriola dumerili
CTGCTTGTGGACTTCATGCTGGTTCACTCTGTGTCCATGGGAATGTGACTTGTGTTGTGTAAATGTGGATTTTAATAAAACAGCATGTTGTATGATCTGATTCCATCCTGCAT
>NW_019195500.1:0-185 GCF_002260705.1 Seriola dumerili
CCTCATCCTAGAGAAACTCCCTGGTGGGTAGCACCTGTTGGGAAAGAATACTACAGATGTCTGTTGGACAGATCAATCAGTTAGACATATAGTGCATTTAGAAAGTTCTCACTGTTTTACACTGAATTATTTTGAAGAATCTTATTTTCATCATTAAATTCATTCATCAATGAACAATGCCAGCA
>NW_019195501.1:0-452 GCF_002260705.1 Seriola dumerili
GGCATCAAATGAAATTGTATTGAGAGGAATAAAAATGACAAAAGACGTCATAATATAGTATGGCATAAAATGTCACAAAAATTGAATAGTATATTAAGGCATAAAAGGTGATAAAAACCTCATAGTATGGTAAGGAATAATACAACATAGTACAGTGAGGCATAAAAATGTCAAAAAACGTCATAGTATGGTAAGGAATAATACAACATAGTNAATGGTATATTAAGACATAAAAGGTCATAAAAACCTCATAGTATGGTAAGGCATCAAATGAAATTGTATTGGGAGGCATAAAAATGACAAAAAACGTCATAGTATAGTATGGCATAAAATGTCAAAAAAACATAATGGTATATTAAGACATAAAAGGTCATAAAAACCTCATAGTATGGTAAGGCATCAAATAAAATTGAATTGGGAGGCATAATAATGTCAAAAAAAGTCATAGTTTA
>NW_019195502.1:0-740 GCF_002260705.1 Seriola dumerili
AGAAAGCAACAGGAGTGTGAGCGAAGTCAGCCGACTGCAGACTGAAATGCAAACTTGCAAAAATAAAAAATTTTGATTCTGCAGTCTAACCTCTGTATTGTTATGTTTCAGGCAGGATGTGGAGTGGTGGTTAGTGCAGTGTGAACGAGGACATCTGAACTCTTGATCCTCGCGTCCAGATGTGCACCGTGTGTTTCATGTGTCACTCGCTGCTTCGACGCTTCATTTTCTCTCCAATCAAGCTCCTAATAACCACAACAGGCAACTGAAAAATTAGTTGAAAGCTTATGACAATTTCAACACAAACATGACCACCCAAACCGAACACACACCCGTCGAGTCATAACCGTCGTGATTTATTATGTCTCTCAAACACACAATACGCAGCGTGTAAGAGAGTCGTAAACCCCAGCGACGTTAACAGCGTCTGAAGTTCTGAGATGGAGTTTAGACAAACGCCGCTCAGGAAAACACAGACGTCACATGAAAGAGACAAAAGCAAAGGAGAGAACAGTGGGTGGAGAAGATGGGAGAGTTAAGGAGCAGGAGATTTGGGAGGAGGGGGGGTGACACATGGTGGGTGTATGAGTAAGCGGTCTTACCTCCTCCTCCTCCTACTCACCCCCCCCCTTCTGTACCTCCTTTCGCTCATAATTAGCGGTTCGGCGTCGTTGCTCGTTTTGGGTTACTTTCATTCCTCCCCCCCCCATTTCCATTAAAAACGGCAGCAGGACAAACAG
>NW_019195503.1:0-581 GCF_002260705.1 Seriola dumerili
GGGGGGGGGTGGTATATTATCCTCACAGAACACTTGTAATAGACAGCTGACAGGACAGGCGGACTCAAACAGGGGACGTTACATGAAAAACACTTTTATTCTAATCTTAGTGGCGGGGTTTCCTTGACTGTCAGTGAAACCAGGACCAGTTTTTGGTGAATGGTCTGGGTCTCTGCTGTACACACCTTTACATCCTGTCCCACTTCATCACTGTGGTCCATTATTACTGCATGTTAACATGTCTGATGTTACAGTGAAATAGGATGAAACACCTGAAAACACTGTTCTAGTTTTCCTCACATTTCTGTGAGACTATGATAAAAGAAATATCATGATATTGTGTACTTTTGTTTTGTGATCATGAAGACAACATCTTCAACACCTGGACAGGTAACAATGTGTTTAATTAAAACTCTGATGTTTTTGCAGAGTTCATCTGTCGCTTTATGTTAATTGAACACACACTGAACTTTGTTTAAGTAAGTTCTACCACGCCCACTGTGATGATGTAACATTGATGACTGCTGAATGACAGGTAGTGTTGCGGCAACAGTTTATATATATATATATATATATATATA
>NW_019195504.1:0-100 GCF_002260705.1 Seriola dumerili
AACACAGGCAAATTCAATTCAATATATTTCACAGGACATGCTGCACCCCATACATGTTAATTAAAATTGATAGTAACATCTCCTCCAGATGTCAGAGATG
>NW_019195505.1:0-195 GCF_002260705.1 Seriola dumerili
AGAAATAATTTGAGGCCACAGAATGTGTGCCATGACACTACCTTACTTTCTAAAAAATTAGTCCAGGAAGACACACAAGGCATGCCTCGCGGCTGCGTGGCATGATCTAAATGCATGTGGAGACATTGAGACTTTAATGATGTCTTCTGTCAAAACGAAATCAGAAATTAATTTAGAATGAAAAGAAATCCAACA
>NW_019195506.1:0-152 GCF_002260705.1 Seriola dumerili
AGACTGTTCCAGCTCAACTAGACAGACAAGTTGGACTCGTGGGAAAAAACACTGGTGGTGCTTTCACTGTTTGGGAAACGCGATCGTGTAAGAAACAAGTAAAGCCACAAACTGTTTCTCTAACAAGGGGGCCACAAAGTCTCGGCCCCTGA
>NW_019195507.1:0-160 GCF_002260705.1 Seriola dumerili
ATATAACTCTGTGATCACCTTGTTACATCCAACCTCGTACTCCCCAACAAGTCTATCAAAATTTTTACAATTTGTACTAAAACATACCCTGCAGTAGTAAAGCTTATAGTCAGCATTTACAGTTAGCATTAACCATAAAAGTAGTAGCGTATTTACCTTT
>NW_019195508.1:0-115 GCF_002260705.1 Seriola dumerili
ACACACCTATAATTATAGCACACATAATAAGAAATAAATGAAGTGTATAAAATAAAATATAATAATGTATATATATATATAATAAATGAACTAAAAATAGAAGATAAATAAAGCT
>NW_019195509.1:0-151 GCF_002260705.1 Seriola dumerili
TTTGGCTGAAAGCTCTAAGATGACCCCAGACTCTCAGAGGTGAATCAGGCAAACTCAGCCATACTGCGTCGTAGAGCCACAAGCCACATATGGACGGAAAGGTCTGATCAAACCAAGTCGCTCTGTCATGAAAGCATAACCATAGCCCCTT
>NW_019195510.1:0-102 GCF_002260705.1 Seriola dumerili
AAAAAAAGTCTGTTTAGTAAAAGTAAAGGCTTTAGAAATTTTTTCAGACAGAAGTGTATTGAGCTGATATTTGAGGGCTGAGATTTTATTGTGTTTCTCTGC
>NW_019195511.1:0-159 GCF_002260705.1 Seriola dumerili
CCTCCATCTTACATTGCATGCATCTCTCCACAACAGTCCGGAGTGTGTCCAGACTCCTGCCAAGCATAGACCCAGCCTTTTGTTACCAGATTGTCCAGTGTGTTTGTGTTGATGTCTCATATGCTGCTGCCCCAGCAGACTGCAGCATGAAAGAGTACA
>NW_019195512.1:0-161 GCF_002260705.1 Seriola dumerili
GACCAGTCAGAAGCCTCTCCTCAGTGAAAGACGCATGAAAACACCTACAGGACTCTCAGACTGTGAGAAACAAGAATTTCTGGTGATGAAGCCAAGATTTAACTGGTTGGCCTCAGTTCTAGGCTTCATGTCTGGAGGAAGCAGGACACTGTTCATCACCT
>NW_019195513.1:0-162 GCF_002260705.1 Seriola dumerili
GAAGTGTGGTTTAAATGAAGTTATTGTAAGATGATGCAGGCTGCTGTTAGCACTGCTTATCTTGTACCATGAGACAAGAAAACATTAAACAAAGATGGCGTTCCGTACGGAAATACACCTCAGACTACGGTGTCCCACAGCGGCCAAACAACACTCGAACCA
>NW_019195514.1:0-147 GCF_002260705.1 Seriola dumerili
AGTCAGATCACAATGTTGAGTAACCTCTTAAATTTCAGTCTGACAAGTGACTTGTCATGAGGGAAATAATTTATTAACAAGTTTGAATTTGTTTAATTCCACTAATGCGTCTGCATCAATCAGACTACTGGAAAAGATTTTGTGCTG
>NW_019195515.1:0-3052 GCF_002260705.1 Seriola dumerili
AAGGTCATGAAGTCAGTTTTCCAGGATCAGATCTGGCAACATTTCTGTAACACGTTCATAAAGGCTGCAGCAGCACAGAGAAAGAGAGAGATTCATGCCTGCAGCCGCCTGAAATCACTGGATTTATCTCAAGCTTCTTCTCCTACACACAAGAATCCAGTGTATCAGTTTAATAAACTATGAATCACTGTCAAAGAGTCAGTTTTAAGTTGCTGAGCAGCTTGTTCTTATATCAGATCAGTGTATTTTCCCCTCACATTGCAGCTGGGACAAATAAGGTTAAAAAAACCTTCTTACAACCTGAGTAATAATGTGACCAACACTCACTGACAATAGCTTCATTTTCATTCTAACTGCATTTATGAATAAATGAATATCAAGCTAAATGCTTAATGTACAGTATATGAGTAAATATGACCACTGTATATAATAATAACAACAAACAGACATCACTTTAGCAGCTGGATAAAGCCTGCACTGTTAGATTTACCAAACCCTTCCCTGAGAATGGCTCAGGCCTGGGCAGAAACTGGACTGGAGCTCAGCTGATGCAGCTGAACTAGTGTCGGTGTGTGTTACATCTTTCTCCTTCTGTCCGTCTGTCCGTACATGAATCTGTCATATGCATTTTCCTCATTTACTTGATTATTGTTCAGATAATTTTGCATCTTTTTCTCTTCAGAACTGGAGACATCTTCAGGTGGTTCTGGTGAATCTTCTGCAGAAGTTAAAAAGTAAGACATCGGGTAACTAACGGCTCCATTTGTCCAACACAGCAGCTGTATTCATTACATGTAATACGGTGCGTTGCAGTCTGCCAGTGTAGACTCTCCTCACACATTACCTAGTAACAGCATCTTGAGGAACCAAATATTTACTGATATAGGTTATATGAGAATTTGAATTTTAGTGGACTTAGAATAATGACTCAACATGTCTGTCTCTCTGTCTGGACTGTACAAAGTTCTTTCTGAATTTCTTCTTTACCTTGACTGTTGTTCAACTAACTTATATTTAACTTAGTCTTCAGAGCCGGAGACGTTGACGGTCATAGTAGCTCTAGTGGATCCTCCACAGGAGTGGAGGCAGCTCCACACCCACTAATGAAAGGTAACTAGGCTCTTGTCTGACACATCACCTGTATCACTGCATACAGCTCTCCTTGCTGTGTTTGCTACAGGCTTTTAAAACAAACCTATTAGATGCACATTGAGCCATGAAGTCTTCACTCTTTCATCCCAGTGAATTTCACACATTTCTGTTATTGAATCCATTTTTAAAGAAAAGGGGTTTGTTGAAAACCATTCTTTGCACTGTTCATTTTGAATTTGCTTATTTTATCTGCCAAACAGACAAGGAGTGATGCTTAGAGAGGGGTGAAACTGCTGCTCTGTAGTTTGGCAAACACTTGAACTTTAACAGAAAACGCTCTTTTAAAAGAGAAGAACGTCAACCTGTTTAATTATCTGTAACTCCAACACAACCACACACACAAGGGTTCCCACACCACCAGAATGGATTGATTGTCATTCACGTGGTTATTCATTTGGTAAAAAGGTGCAGAGACTGGACTAATCAACAACTTTATATGAAAAATCATCACCGTGTGAAGTTACAGGTGTAAAGAATTATCACCAACTCTGCAGCTCTCCTCAGCTCCACAGATCCTTTTAGTGACTTTCAGCTGGTTGTTTTGGTTTTGGTTCAGTCGCTCCTCTCAATGTTCAGACACAGCAGACACTCAGCAGTTTCCAGAAACAATGATGAACCTTCTGCTCGCTAACGGCAGACAGAGTTAGCAGCTAGCTGGCAATTAGCAGGTAAAGAAAGTGAAACAGGGTGGAGAGTAACAACGCTTCTGTCCAGCTGTCTCTCTTTTAAGCAACAATCCAAGTTGTAACAGTGGATGATTAAACTTAATATTACAGTCTGTTAGCAAAAACTTCTTTCACTCCAAACACAGGCTGAGAAATGTTTGGGTGATATTCAGGTTGTGGATCAGTGATTAGCGTATTGACCAGGTAAAACCTCCACATCACAAATTCTCTTCATATCTTTACTGAACATCAAATAATAATGTTTCAATCCACAGTGGATCTTAGCTGCATTAAAACTACATGCACTGCATCCCCGTCCACATGAGCATATATGCATCATGTTGACATGTGATGAATGAATTCAAATACAAGAGAGGATGACTCCCCTGATGATAAAATACTGTCTGCTGTAAATATTAGTGTCTATAGATCTTTTTCACATTGATTGTGTCAAACTGGGAAATAATGGTGAATGTGGTGAAACACGTTCGAGACACCTTTTCTCCTCAGCCTGAGAGTACAACACGATGTATAAGAACATTACTCTCATTGCATTTGCCATTTAAAAATTACAGTTGAGGTTGTGGTGTTGGTTGTTGATATAATACAAAACTATATTATAGCTGGCAAGGTTTCTTAAGTGTTTGTAGAGATGCTTTTACTTTGTTAAGATTTGATAAAAACAATACATGTGATAATACTGTGAAGTGTGTGTGACACACCACACATCTTGGGTGTTTTTCATAAGTCTTCAAGTTATTTTCACAATTTCCTTTTGTGGTTTGTTACCACCATCAGATCTGTGCATTTATATGTTGGAAATGTTTGTGTTTTTGTTTTGTTAAGAAAAGTAAGTTCATGATTTCTGTCTTTTATGGTGTTTGGTGTTTATGATGTAAGATATTTTTATATTTATATTGGTATACGGGATGTTTCTGCTTGGTTTCTTTTAATGAATGCAGCATTTTGAAAAATGACACATATGTCATTATTGTCACTTTGTTCCCTGGGTGAAGTTTTTGTAAAATGAATTCAATAAAGAATCTGATTTAACATCTGTAAGTGTTTCCCTTAAATCCTGATGTAAATCAACTCGTCTGCAACAATATGACCAGAGAACCATTTTTACGTTTTCACAAAAAACTGTTGGGAAAAGAACCGTGAGGGGAAAACATCAGTTCAAGGAGCAGGAATTAAGAAATAATGACACAATAAAAACCTGCTTTTCCTTGAAG
>NW_019195516.1:0-109 GCF_002260705.1 Seriola dumerili
TGTGCTTTGCATGTGTACATAGACAGAAGCTCTTCCTCTGTCAGTGTTTTTGTGTGTGTGTCTTCTTCATGTGTATCATTTGTTCAGATTTAGTCATAAAGTCTTGTTT
>NW_019195517.1:0-107 GCF_002260705.1 Seriola dumerili
GCTAGTAGCTTCTCCTCTCCTCTGTCTCAACGGAGACCGCCACAACTTCATTCACTCATTTAACATTCATTTAGCAGTGGCGGGCCGCCACTGCTAAATGAATGTAG
>NW_019195518.1:0-116 GCF_002260705.1 Seriola dumerili
ACTGTCCCATTTGTAAAAGGAAATCCTCAAAGGATTTTCCAGGTGTAAACTTTGGACTGAAGGAACTGGCTGATTCTTTTGCTGGGAGACAGAAATCTGGATCATCGGAGACAGAA
>NW_019195519.1:0-108 GCF_002260705.1 Seriola dumerili
TGAAATATGCAAATCTGCAGTTTGCAACATGAAATTAACCCGTCTCTCATTAATCTTGACGTTTCACCTTTTAGGTTTGCATTGTGCAACCAACGGCCATCTCTGGTG
>NW_019195520.1:0-332 GCF_002260705.1 Seriola dumerili
AGTATTAGACTGATATGATCTTGTACTGGGTTTATCAGATATAAGCCAGCAGATAAAACCGGGCAGCAAAATCAGCTTTACATTCAAACTGTATCTAGAGTTGTATTGGATTGTTTTTATGTTTTGACATGAACAAGCAGTTATGACCACGCCCACTTAGGAGACAGGAAGAGTAGACCATTTCTTATCATTGGCGCTGCTTGTAATGCATCATCTTAGTCAAAGAAGATCTTTGGTATAGTAACCGACATGAGCAGGATGAAGTCAGTGAGAGGTTCTAAATGTCAGTTTGGATACTTTCTGTGAATTTCCCAGCTCTAATATATGACTCT
>NW_019195521.1:0-117 GCF_002260705.1 Seriola dumerili
CAAAGGGGAATATGTGAATTAATGTGCTTTGTGCTCCTGTGGCTTTTCATTGCCAGTTTAACTGCACTAGTCTCATCCACCTCTGCTCCTTCAATTTCCTCCGGTGCTTTCCTTTGT
>NW_019195522.1:0-157 GCF_002260705.1 Seriola dumerili
AAGCTGTAAACACAAAATTGACATATTGTAAAGTATTTGTATCCAACATGTGATCACCCAGCGGCTTGTCTGTACATCCTGCAGTTACTGAACAACATGATCATCCATCTTCAGAGGTGTTTGTGTCTGGTGTTCCTTCTCATTTAGCTCCGTGTTT
>NW_019195523.1:0-133 GCF_002260705.1 Seriola dumerili
GGCATAAAAAGTGAAAAAAACGTCATAGTATAGTAAGGCCTAAAAAATAAAAAATAAAAACGTTACATTATAATAATCCAAAAATTTTTTTTTAAAAACGTCGTAGTATAGTAAGGCATAAAAAGTGAAAAAA
>NW_019195524.1:0-128 GCF_002260705.1 Seriola dumerili
ATTTTTCACTATGTTCTAAAATCAATCAATCAATCAATGTATCAAGAAAATAGCTGGCATGTTAATCAATAATTAAGTTAATCAGTAGATGCAGCCATGTTTCACTCAGTGCAATAATACACTGTTAT
>NW_019195525.1:0-157 GCF_002260705.1 Seriola dumerili
ATTTTGTAACCTGGGGGTCATTATATACACTAAGTAGCCCAAGATGAGGTAACGATGATGACATCACTATGACATCATCAGGGTTATTTTCCCCCGACTTTACAAACAGAGCCACATAAAGACATAATACAATCAGCTGTCGGTGTCTGCAGCTCCG
>NW_019195526.1:0-117 GCF_002260705.1 Seriola dumerili
AAGTATTTAAAGTTCGTGTGTTGTTTGATTAGCAAGCAGGTCTAAGTTCTAAATTAATATTGTCAAAGTATCAAAGCATTCAGTCCACAGAGAAATGCACAGTCTGTATTCAGAAAC
>NW_019195527.1:0-113 GCF_002260705.1 Seriola dumerili
TGAGGTCAGTTGTTCCAAAAAAGTGGATTAATTTGCAGAAGTAGCTGCCTAAACAGGCTGAAGGCCTATGCCATGTTTTCAGGAGGGGGGTATAGCGAGAGTAATATAGTAAT
>NW_019195528.1:0-103 GCF_002260705.1 Seriola dumerili
TTTTCTTGGAAAAGGACTGAGACCCAACTATTCAGGAGGTGTAGGTGCAGTTGTTTGGTTCACACCAGAGTTTGAATGACAGCTTCAACACCAGCCAAAACAA
>NW_019195529.1:0-121 GCF_002260705.1 Seriola dumerili
GGCGATGTTCCTATTCTTACTTGTAATCAGTCATTTTCATTTCTCCACACTATCTCATCTGTCTCTGCTTGCTATCTCCACTGAAATGACAGTGTATGGGAAAAAAACTGCAGTATGTATA
>NW_019195530.1:0-106 GCF_002260705.1 Seriola dumerili
GTGTATGCACACACACACACATGTGTATTAGCAGACTCTCATGCTGTTTGCTGTGGTATGGAGTTTAGTGTTGACAATCATGGAATTTCAATGGTATTGGTACCTA
>NW_019195531.1:0-163 GCF_002260705.1 Seriola dumerili
AACTTAAAACAGTGTAGTGTGATTAAGTTTGGTTTGTGTAGTGTCTTGGTTAAAGTAACTGAGAGGTTAAAGGTGCAGTACAAGTAAAATCACACATCTGAAGAGTATTTATTCTTTCTCACAGTTGATGGCCATGCACTCTATATGCACCATTGAAGTGTTC
>NW_019195532.1:0-100 GCF_002260705.1 Seriola dumerili
CGGCTGGTTTGATTATCTCTCAAAATGCTGATCTCCTGGATTTTCACTCACAACAGCCTCTAGAGTTTTTACTCAGAATGGAGCCAAAAAACAAAAAAAA
>NW_019195533.1:0-181 GCF_002260705.1 Seriola dumerili
GTATAATCACTGTATACATATAACAATTTAATTAATTTTAATTAATTTTTTTTCTTTTTACTTTTTTTTTCCATGCCTCCCCTGACTGCACGTCACTGGTGGCATCCTTTCATGTGTTTCACATGTGATTTTCATTCTTGTAGTGTCTAATAGATAAGAAAGTAAAAAGTTTTGTTATATT
>NW_019195534.1:0-151 GCF_002260705.1 Seriola dumerili
AACTTGCCGGCCGAATATATTCTACACATGAATTAAGACCCGTGACGATTCGAACTGCTGTGCTATAGCAATACAACTAATAAGTGGACCTCGTCCTCCTTTCACCACCGATCTTCTCAGTAAACACCATTCTTCATGCTGATACATCTCG
>NW_019195535.1:0-146 GCF_002260705.1 Seriola dumerili
TTTTTTTTTTTTTTTTTAACCATTTTAGCAGCTGTATGTGGAGCCAGTGACATTTTACTGATGTTTTCTGTTAAAAATAAGAAATTTATATTGACAAGAAACCCGGTACTCTATTAACCAGCAAACTCTATGTAGAGAGCCGTCAC
>NW_019195536.1:0-504 GCF_002260705.1 Seriola dumerili
TGCTTTCGGATTGTTAAAAACATGAAGCTAAAAATGAATCCCTTCAAACACACAGACCATCTTGTTACTGAGCCAGAAGCTGCAGGTTGCTCCTCCCACTGGAGTTGGTGAGAGGGACCAGCAGGACCGGGGTTTTGCCGGAGCAGGAGGCTGACGTCAAGTGGGTGCGGGTGTTCATGCTCCGTTGTTCCAGAGATAAAGCTTCCTGTTTTCTGGACAGATCCTGCAGCATGCGGCCATGATGGAGCTTCATCTTCTGCAGAGAGTGTCTGAGTGGAGAGGGAAAGGGTTGAACACAAGGATGACAGAGATGTATTTTAAGAGATACTGTAAATTTCCTGAATGTTACTTTGTCATTTTTCTGTCTCTTTATGCTAAATATGTTTGATTTATGTTTGACAACCTTGGTTGACAAAAAAAAGACTTTTTTTGCTGATGAACAGGAAAATAAAAATGTGGATAAACTATTATCTAAACTGAGACTCACTGAGCCTCAGACAGCTT
>NW_019195537.1:0-201 GCF_002260705.1 Seriola dumerili
TATATAAAGTATTAGCTGTGCCACACTTGGTCAAGAAAGTAAAGTAAGTACCACCCTGACTCTTGTGATTGGCTAATGATTGGTATTACAAATTGTGTATTGTCATCTGTCACAGTCACCACAGTAACGATGAAAGATTGAATTTTATACTTGAGTGAGAATACCCAGAGGTAGCCAATCGTAACCATGGATGTGCATAAT
>NW_019195538.1:0-152 GCF_002260705.1 Seriola dumerili
TCTTAGCTGTGCTTATAATCCCCCCACAACCACTTGTCCGTCCAAATTCTTTGAGACAGGCTTCCTATTTGGCAGATTTTAAGAGGATGATTGAGACAACTATTACACTACTTCTACAGAAATACTATTAAAGTAATTACTACATACTTGGA
>NW_019195539.1:0-141 GCF_002260705.1 Seriola dumerili
GGCATGATGGTGCAATGGTTATTGGTGTTGCCTTTCAATGAGAAGGTTGTGAGTTCAAATCCCAGGCTTGGAGGCTTTCTTTGTGGAGTTTGTATGTCCTCCCACAATACAAAAAGATGCCTATGCCTTATTATACGATGA
>NW_019195540.1:0-18917 GCF_002260705.1 Seriola dumerili
TGGAAAACTCAGAGACCAATGAGACAATGAAATGCCATCCTCCTAGAAATCCAGTTTGAGTTAAAGATGAGTGCATTTGAAGGTTCATTAGACATGTAAACACTACTGAGAGGTTTATGATACTCTGGGACGAAATTGCACAACTCTGCACATTTATCGTTGCAGCAATTATGTCGTTATTTCTAATGACGATTGCAAGTTAAGCAGTATAAATGTGCTGTTCACAAATTAAGCCAGCAGTTTGACAGCTTATTTGAGATTACTCTCTGTTTTTAAAGGTTGACAGAGGGTCATCTTTCTCAAGGCTTGGCTATGCTAGTCCTGGCCGCAGAATGCTCCAGAACAATGTGGATCCTATCATATGGATCCAAAACTAATCCCCAAGAATCAATTTGCCAAACATACAATATGAAAAACTTGCATGAAATGGTAATACAAACCCACTGAGATCAGACACTTAAAAATTAAAAATTGTTAAGTGTAGCAATTGGGTTTCAGCTCTTTGCAACAAGCATAAACCTCGTTCGACCAAATGTTAAACACCAACAAAGACCTTAAAGAGAACGGTCTAATATTTATAAAAAAAATTATACGAGTGCGGCTGCTATGTACAGAGCTGTGAACATGTACACGACACGAACAGATAAGGGCACCAAGCCTGAGCTTGAACAACAACCACATCGTGAAATATCCCTCTTGTAAACTCCAGAAACGGTCTGTCATTATGTTCGCCTTCAGTCTACAAATGTAGACCAGGCATGCCTCCGAAGTAGTGAGTGCAATAATGCCCCCTGAATTTGCGAACACAGCCTCAAAGATCCTTTCTAACTAATAGCCTCCAATGCACCACCGTCAATTTCGACGTGGAAGAATAAAGGAAAAAGCGAAAAAAATTTAAAGATATATCCATGTGAGATTAGTCTGTCCTTTCATGTTTGTTTGACCTGGCCATTTTATTCTTATCCAGACAGAGGACAAGCATAAGAACTGTTCTAAATCTCGCTCGTAGTCATTGAGATGTACATGACTATCGCAGTCCCCCTGTTCCTCTAGCTGTAAAAGCCCCCCAGAATGAGAATAGAAAATTTACAGAATACCCCATGTTAATTAATGTCTACTAGTTTCCCTATTAACACTGACTGAGTTATACCTAGAAAAAATTTAATCTTAGCGTACTGATGACAAAACCCCACAATTTATTCAAAACATCGACGCTCTTTCATCAAGTGAGCACTCACTGAAAACACAAATTCAGCTTATTTCTGAGCTGGCTTTCAATTGAGCACTTGTTCTTACCAGACACTTTACCAAGTGTCCCTGTTCCGAAACATTCCCAAGGAAAAGGCATCATTCAAGCCTTGTAGGGTGGAGTATCCAGATAGTTTTGAACTTTTTACGTGTGTCTACGCACAATACATTAGAGGTCCCCGCATTATTCTCGCTGGATGTATCCGTCGTCGTCGCGGGCCATCATCGAGGGTGGTGAGGCCTACGTTGTTCCTACGTCCGTGTTATATTTGGTTTTCCCGTCTCAGCACATCTCACACTTCACCGCCTCAACGAGCGGCACTATACGAATAACTCAGGGAAGGAAGGGGAGGGACTTCAGTTCGTAAGCCATGGCGTCTGCTGCGTTTAAATCCTAACACAGCTTAAGCGGGCTCGGCACGGCTTTTCTCTGTCCGGTACGCTGGCTTTTTCTACTTATAGTGTTGTCGCCTTTGGTACGCGTTCACCGTATACCGTCATGCCTGAAACCTAAAAAAAAAATCATCTTGCCATCAGAAAATCCATATCCCTGCAACGCTTCGCTGCATTTCCCAAGGAAAGAAAAAACAATACCAATTTAACCGATCGGAAAAAGGCAGCATTTGGAGACTGTAATCGCGAGCTATTCTATTCTGGACAAAGTATCAGGTGTAGGGAGCAATGAGAGTAAGTTAAAGACACGGTCCCTGGCTCCCTTTCGTATTCCATTTTTCCTTAGTTATATTGAGGTACAGTTCCCTACAAACATCCTACTTGCTAGGACGACATTATCCCAGGTCCCCATTGGCAGCGGCTCCCATGTGCATTCTGAGCGAGAAAAATCTTTTTTCTGCATCTCTTTTGCATAAGCGCCATTCCCTGTTTTCGTGTTGTGAAAGCGCGCCAGCACAGCGAAAGGAACTTTTTTTGCACCCATTCCAGACCAGTCATTGTTGTCACAGAGCTCACATTAAAAAAAGTGACCGGTGATTCACGCACGAGAGAAAATCCGATTGATGATGTTGTTCAAAGACGTTCGCGTAGATGGCCATCGTTGAATATATAGAGAGCTTTTTATGTCACAGACATGCAGAGAGTTTTGAATTTGCTCCACATCCTTCAACACTTATTTCCCCAACTTATTTATCACTGTTTGTATCACATTCACACATAAAACAGAGATACTAAATTCATACTTATATTAAATACAGTTTTTAAAGTTGTGCAAATTACCAATGCACTAATTCAATGACTTTAAAACACTTCTTAATAACCACGCTTCAACCAACAAATGTCTTATCGAGTGGTTGTGTACAATCAGTTGATAGAGTCTTCTTCATCTTCTCAGTCTTTCTGCCCTGCAGAAACTAAAAATGAAGCCACAACGTCATAAGAGACATCACTCAACCACCAAATGTGGTGGTTGGATACATCATTGCACAAAGCCATTGTGAAACATGAGGAGTGCCTAGGGCAAGACATACGATTGCAACTCTCGTTTGCATCGCAGCCTGCAGTCATGGAATGGGAAGTCCCTGCTCAAACCCAGAACTATCATATCCCTGAACTTTTTCATAACCCGAGCACAGCTCTAAGGTCCTATTCCGATCTGGAGACTCGTCCTCCAAAATCTCTTTGTCAATCTACTGCTGTAATGTTTTTTCACCGAGTAAAATATCGTACAACATATCCACATCCAAAGCCCTTGGGTCCTTTTTTCCTTTGTTCAAAACTTTCCTGTCTGTGAGGCTTTACAAACGTCTTGCATGGCAGACTAGCAGAAACACGCAACGACCATTTGGATCAGTAATTTCTTAGGATCTTATGCCACTGCAACAAGTTGACATTTATAAGTTTACAACCCTAATCCTTTAAAAGGATGCAAACTTCTCAGTTTTTAAAAATGATTTTATTAGAGCTACTCTCTGAATTGTCCAGTTGGTTATTTTGTTCAGCAACAGTGCCTTTAAATTCTACCCAGTTTTAGCTCATGGCAGCGTTGAACTCTGCTGCCCCCAGTTAACTTCTCTTTCGTCCCATTATCAACCCATTATTAGCCACTGATTACCCTTTACCCTGCACCATAGACCAATCTTAGAACCGATTCTTGCACTTTTTAGTCTCTTCCCTCTGCATTATTAGTTAGTAATAGCTCCAAGCCTAGAAGATAAAAGTTACTTATGTACACCCCTTGTAAAATCAAGTTATGTAATTCAAATAAGCCCCTTCAAAACGTCATTGATCCATAATGTAAGTTGAAACCCAGCAACATTATAATTAATTGCTCTATAAACTCTGTCTAGCATGTTACATAAAGTAACAATAACCTCCCTTGTAAAAGTGTCTCCCTCCTCTTTATGAAATACCCAAATAAATGTGCAGACTAATTTTTGAGTTTGCATTTATTAACGTTCTCCAGCCATTGACATGATAATCATAAAAACTGCATCACCAAGTAAGAACATGACTTACATGATTAAGATATGTAAACACTTCATAATGGCCACCAATCAAATATAACTTCTAAAACTCACTTCTCGAGAATTTCTAGGAGCCAACAGATCGGGCAAATTCATCTGTTACTCACTTTGTCTCCAGCAAGTCCCTCCATATTCTAGTCTGGATGTGAAAAACTCACTGCTTAAAGTTATCCTCGTCTGCAAAAAGAATGAGAAAGTGTAGGCTCGATTCCATTATATCTCAGTCAAATGCTAATCCGCTGCGCTCACCAATTTGATGCTATCCCCTGTATAGAAATGACAACAAATGCATTTCATTGTGTTTCTTTCCAGCTTATTGCAAGTACGGACAGTTAACATGAGGCAGAGAATTTGGACACAGAAAAAATATCCTGTTGACATGAGCAACTAAAAAACTGCACTCGACAGGATGGATCTCGAACCCAAGCGCGTGCAGCAGCCAAGGAATAAGCACCATCGCCTTAACACCCACTTTCCCGGGCCAACCTCTCCCATCTCGATAAGCCTTTCCCAAAAGGAAAAAAGGTGTCTGGGTACGTAAACTCAGAGTGTTCCCCAAGCGTCCAGCTCTAAATTTCCAACTTATAACAGGAACCATAACAAAGGAGCAAAATTATCACCTCACCTGGAATAAAAGTCCTACTCGGTAAACGAATGACCCAGTGGAAGAGCAAAATAGAATGGCTTTGAAGATTTACCTCTCTTATAATTCCATTTAAACAAGCAAAATTCATGTACAAGGAATACTGTTGCTCTTTTCTCCACCTCGTAGCTGACCTTTTTTGCTTTCACCCCTCGTATATCCACGGTGTTGTTTTAAATCTGTTACACATTGTAAAACCTGCCCTCCTGCTCTCTTTGGTTTAAACTGTTTGCAGGCTAAGTAAATGCTATTAACCGTTATTATTTAACCAAATACTGCCCCACATCAGGCTACCCGGTAATCAAAATACTCCAACGTCAAACTACCACTTCAGAAACCACACTTCTCTAGAACCCAAAAAACTCTTCCTCCAACAGGTACTTTGTAACTGTGGAAATGATACCAATACATTTTTGAGATTAGCATCCACTTGACCAAAGGAATCCGGTTCCGTCTTCTCTTACAAATCCCCAGCTATGAACTGAAAATCCAGTCGTGATAAATAATCGTCACCAACCAAGAAAAGCATAAAAGAGCATCTTCACAGAGAAACACTTCAGGTCCTCTCTTTTCTTGTATTTGTGAACGGAAATAAAAAAATGTCATAATGAAAGACACTAATAAGTTAATTCCCTCCATCACTCATCTCAATACATGCTAAATCATCTAAAAATAGAACATCTTTTTCTTCCATCTCATGGAAAATATTAGAAAGTAAATCTCCAAGGCAATCGATCAATTACAAATGGCGGGTATTATCAAAGCTTTGTTTTGGAGAACCAAAGAATTGAGCTCAGAATAATCGAAAACAACCTTATTGAGCTATCACACATTTTCATCAGATAAGTAACTTAGCTAATGCCATTGCAATGTTTAAATTTCGCCAGTTGTATGATTATCGTTTCCAAGTAATTCAGACACCTCCGAATACGTTGTCTTTAGGTGACGAGCTTAAAGCCAATTTCAAACGCATCATCATGTAATTCTTGTCAAAACACAGACTTCCTGGCATTATCAATTACTCGGTTATGGTGTTGAGTTGAAAACCATGTCCCTCGATAGTTTTGGTCACCCCACCATTCCCCTCAGAGTGAGTGCAAACACCATCGAACTCCTTGTATTTAAAAACACCAGGAAAAACAAAAACTTACTTTTAAGAGAAATGTGGCCATTTCGAATCCACACTACCTTCATCAGAGTCACATCCTCTGTAAAGCGCAATCATGGCTCGCAATTCTACCATTGAAGCTAATTCCCCTTGTGGAAGCTTCTAAAACGTAGCTTGTTTTGTTTAAGATATTACATACGATAATGACCAAAAGACGCTTCAGTAGTAAATGACAAGCCATCTGTCTATATCTTTATTAAAACACAGAGTGAAAAGATCTACATAGTATAGTGTCACACTGACTGCTTATTTCCAGAGATCACATCGAAGCACTCTCTATACTGCCTTAACCTTAGCAAAATGAATCCGCTTCATTAGAAATAACGACCTATTGCATGCAACAGAATAAATGTGCAGAAGTTGTATGCATCATCGTCCACAGAGTATCATAAACCTCTCATTTATTTTAAGCTAATGAACCTATCAAATAGCACTCATCAGCTTACTAACTCAAACTGACATTTCTAACGAGTGATGCATTTCATTGTCTCATAAGTCTCTGAGTTTTCCACCCAGCCTGCTGTGGAAAGACTCACTGACTTTTGCAGTTATGCCTCGTCTTTCAGAATAGAATGTGCTGCAAAATGTGGCATCATCCCATACCTTTCGCCAGTGCTAAGACGCGATCTACCTTGAGCGTAATTCCCCCTGGAACAATAGGATACGTCGTTGTTTTGCTCACCTCCATTTCCAAGTACGTTGTGACAGTTGTATATCAAAATTGTCGAAAGAGCAGATTTCTGAGACTAGCACAACTGATCTCTCTGTTTTCTACATTGGCAGACTTAAAGACTGCTCGACTTGATGCTCAGTAATGTGTACAGTCGAAAACCCCCGGCGTGCAGAGCAAATGATTAGCAGTCCAAATCCTAAATCACTCGGCCACCCTGTTCTCTCGTAACACCTTTTTTCAATACTAGGAAAAGGTCATAGTGAGGTGCTGGTAGCATTTTAGTATAAAAACCCACGAGTGTTTCCCAGAGTTCGCCCCTCTAAAAACGAACTGTGTACAATCGAATTAAAAAATAAATATGCATCAAACCAGAGCCCCATACTAAAGGAAGCTACTTTACTCTCCCTCAACAACCTGGCAAAAGTCTGGTTAATGGTATAAGCGTCCATGTGACCACGTGTTTTTTGTGAAATCGCTAAGAAATGGACGTTTAGTGCACAAAGAACTCTCTCCAAATTTTACCTAAGGCACATATGAGATATGTCCAGGTGCTGTGCTAGTGCTTTCTTTTTCCCCAACCCTCAACTTGCTTGAAACTTTATTAGCAACTACCCCTAGAAACTATTCCATGTTGCCTGGGTGATTGTACACTGAAACTCTTGCCTCCTTGTCCATTCTTCTTATTGGTTTGCATGTTCAGCACTACGTGCACGATTGTAGTCACGTATATACATATGCCCTCTTCAATTTCCGGAAGAACCAATCTCACATCTACAACATCTCCCTTATGGTATTATTACTGTGGAAGAGTTACATGCATTTCATTTTGTCCATGATCCCAAGTATCTTTCTCAGAAAATCCTTACTTTCTAATGAGCATTCGGGGAATAATCAAAAAGAGCATTTTCCAGAAGACTTCAGTCCTTCCTTTTTCTGATGTTGATGACAGGACAATAATGTAGACAATTATATACCTGCTGTAACATCATGATGAATACAAATCACAAGACTATTTTCCACTGAAATTATAGAGTAATCTCAGCAATGTCAAAAACTGGCTTGACTTCAGCAAAATTTTTTTGGAACCAAATGTAGGTAAGACTACTCTTGCATTTAACTTCAATTGTGTCGAAAGAGCTAAAATTGCTGAAATGTTAAATTCGCATCGTATGATTCGTTCCAGAGTAATCCGACACCCGAGTGTGTTGGTGGCTAAACATTCAAACCCACACGATGTATTGTCAAAAAGGATTCACTGGACGATATTACATTAGACTCTTGTGTGTACTGATGAAACATGCACTAGTTTTGCTCCATCGCTCAGAGCACTTTCACACAATGATCACCCCTGTATTTAACAATACAGGATAAAGGACTACTGGGAGACTGCAGGCATCGATCACACTTACCTCTACGCTGCTAGCGACGCGCTCTCCATTTGAGCTAAATTCCGTGGATCAGTTGTACGTGACACTGCATAGCCAGCCTTGAAAAGCATTGACCCTCTGTCAAACCGTTACAAACACGAGAGTAATTTCAATAAGCTGTCACACTGCTAGCTTAATCTTAGTGAACAGCACATTTATATGTCTCACTGCAATCTTCCATTAGAAAATACGAGACAAATTGCAGGTCTTTGCAAACCGATAAACTGATTGCAAGAGCTTGAGCGTGCCAAAATCGCTACGCTAGATCTGCTGTTATTCATCAAAACTCTTCAGCATATGCTTTACATGTCTAATGAAACCTTCAAATGACACTCACTCTTTTAAAACTCAAACTGGCTTCTCTGAGAAGGATGGAATCTATCAAGTTGTAGGAAAACACTAGATCTACTGAGAGATTATCCACCAACGGCTGTGTATTTATATGGCAGCTTCACTGCTTTACAAGTTATCCTCGTCTGCAAGAACAGAATAAGATGTAGCTTGAGAAGTGTTGCATCCATCACCCACTACTGTTGTTCAGAAAGATCCGCAGGCGACGCTCTTACATTGAGACAATTCTCACCCCTAGTGAACAAATGCTTATGTAGCAATTGTTTATTCTAGACCTGTTTCTTCCAAGAGTGTGACAGTGTATCAAATTAGAGGAAGAGAATTTTGGAACAGAACTGATACTTGGACATTGGAGAACTAAAGCAAAACATGCCACCGACGACGGAAGAATGCGAATGGTGTAAAGAAAAACCACTCAAACGTTGCATTGCGTGCTGCATGTTAAGTCAGCAACTAGAGACATGATATCCAACACGCCCTAACCACATCACGGACCATCCTCGTCTCTCGTTATAGCACTTACAAAGACAAAAAGTGTCTGGTAGTAACAACCAGAACTTTTCCATCGATCAGTCTAAATTTTCCACGTTAAGTACAGAACCAATTACAGAGCTATAATTCACACCTCACACCTGGACAAAGTCATAGGTAAGTTGAAACGCACAGAAAACATAGAATTAATTAAATGAAGTTTGGACAGCACCTTCGTACCACTTTTACAGCAGACTTTAAATGTTGAAGCGTTGGCTTTCTTTTGCCAACACCTCGTAGTGACTTTTCTCTACCCGGATTTCACTGTCGTTGTATGTAGTTGTTCACCTGTACCTGCCTCCTTCCTCTCTCTGAGTCTTGATGTCAGACTAGAAGGCTTTAGTTATATACACTGCCCTCTTCAATTCCGAAAGAAACCACATCTCTAAGTACCTACAACATCTTCACGGGACTTATGTACTGTGGAAAAGTACCATGACATTTGCGAATTTGCATCCCACTTGATCCCAAAGGGTTTATCATCGTTCTCATGAAATCCTACTTTACTATGCCACATTCAAACTGGCGTACAGAAATCAAAAATCTCAAAAAATATTGGATTAAGACAGCATTATCCATAACAATTGCTTTGTTCATCTTCCTCTTTCTGAGTTATGACCCAGGAAGAAGATAACATGTGTTGAAAAAAACACACCCACTGATATTTATTATTCCCTAGCCCTTCCACACACTCTCCCCACTCGAATGCCCAATCACCAATCAAAAAAAAGACCTTTAACCTGAAATTTTTAGAGTTAATCTCACAGAAAATGTCAACAAAGCTGGCCTTGACTTCAGCAAACATTTGTTTTGTGGAACAACCAAATGTAAACGTAACAGAATATTTATGACACTAACTAACTCACCACATTTTTCATCGGCAAAAAAAAGACAACAATTAAAGGCTCGCCCCAATTGTAAATTTCACCAGTTGTATTCGATATCGTCTACACTGTCCGTCTCGACAAACAAACCACGCAACCAAGATTAAAATTGTTGTTAAGATGCTTCTGACTACAGACAAATCCAAACCCACAATCTTGGTCAAAAACGGACTTCTCTCTATGGAAATAACATATTCATCTTCTGATCTCTCTAATATAGAGTCTGGTGAGAAAACCATGACACTTAGTTTTTGCCTCATCCATCGCTAGAGATCTTCACACAAACTGACCTGTCTTTCACTAATAGACGTACTGGCGCGATCCTGAGACACTATCCACTACAGCTGAGAGCTCATCTTTGCATGCTAGCGAGCCTTCTGCACCATTTGACTATTCTCTCAACTGTAAGGACTCAATCACGTAATCAACCTAAGATAGACCAGCCATCTGAGAACATGACCTCGTTCAACTTTAAAACAGAGAGTCATTCTCAAATTAAAGCTGTTCCAAACCTGCGGCTTAATTCGTGAACAGCACATTTACTATACTGCTTTAACTTATCGCATCGTCATTAGAAATAACGAATCAAATTGCTGCAACGGATAAATGCAGAGTTATTCCAATTTCGTCCCCAGAGTACACTTAACCTCTCAGTCAGTTTCATGTTCTAATTGAACCTTGTCAAAAAATGCACTCGATCCTTGTACTCAAACTGGATTTCTAGGAGATGCATTCATTAGTCTCACTAGCTCTGAGTTTTCCACCGGCTGGTGTGGGAAACTCACTGCTTCAAGTTATGCTCAGTCTTCAAGAATAAAGAATATGCTGAGGAATCGCGGCATCGATCCCACTAACTTCCGCCATTGACCTAACGAAGCGCTCCTACCTATTGAGCAATTACCCCTTGAGCCACAACGTCATATATTCTTGTTTTTCGCCAGCTTACTTCCAAGTACGTTGACAGTGTTATCATGAGGGAAGAGTAGCAATTTGGACAGAAACTTGATCTTGTTGAGAATGGTGCCGACTAAACGAAACTGCACTTCGCACGAGATGGATTCCGAGACCCACGCGAGCGGCCAAGAGCACAAGATTAGCGGGCTCATCTCCCCCTTAAACCCTCCCCTGCCACCCGCCTCTCCTCTCCTAACACTTATCCAAAAAAAGGAAAAGTCTGTTCCTCTTAGTAGTAAAAATACCTAATGAGTGTTTCCATTCAAAGCTCACTTAAGAATCACTGTAACTGAAGAAGACGTACAGGTCCACCATACAAAAGCCATAATTTCAAACCCCCCTCCGGTAAAGTACATTGAAAGAAAAAATGAGCTTTAGGACAAAGAGCTGCTAAAAGTATATATCCGCAATATAATTGGTGGCGGGTTTGCTCTTCTATGTGCTCCGTAAAGTTTTGCCCCTAACTTTTTCTAACGTGGGCTTAACAAGGTTTTGTTTGTAATTGTTTGCTTATGAGAGGCTATTAGGCGGTTTCTTGGTTACGTGTTTGCTGCTTACTTGCTGGCACCACTAAGATGCACTTCCAGCAGACCCACCTTCAAAGAAAAGAAATGGCGAAATAAATGGTAACGACTTGTCTATTAACTTGACATTAATTTAACTGAAAACGACTCCATTACTCTTGTTAAAGTCTCCGGATAACTTTTTAACATAACAACACGACTGACTGCTATGTGAAAGCTTGACTGCATAAATCAACATGTACTGCCTCCTTATCCTCTCTTAGAGTTGATCAGACCTAAAGCGCTGTCCCGGAGCATATATGATTACCCCACTCGCTTCCTTTCATTCCGGTAAATTCCTAACACCCAATCCTCTTGAAACCACTCACCCAGGCCATCTACTCTAACAACCACATGCTGCTCAACTTGAGGAGCTGAAGAAAGTACCTATTACTGTAGGGAAATCAGTAACGATGAATTATTCTGAAAATTTTAGGCTCCAGATCCCAAAAGCTATCGGTTCTCTGATGAATAATCCCCCACTATTGAGACTTGGCTGACATGTCACTGTGGGGAAAAATAAAATAACCTCTGAAATAGGTAAGAGACTTCTCAAATGAAGAAATACAATGTCAACTTTCCCTCTATCTTTCAGCGGAATCGTTTGTCTTGAGACGGGCAAATACAAAATGTGTGTAAAGTTGCCAACCACACTGTGCATACTAATGACATCCCTTCAACTTGCCACGAATCATGTGTAATACAATACAAAAAATACTTATTTCCACATGAAAATTTGTGAGTAGACTCAATGCAACACGGATAAACAACTGACCTCGAAATTCATGCAACATTGTTTTGCGAAAACCAAAGTATTCATGAAAACAGAACTAATTCATATCAGACTTAAAACTAAATTCAATTGTTCAATTCTGTAAAAAATGAAACCTAAAAAATTGCAATGACTCCCAAATGATTAAATTCCGCCCAGTTATGATGAGAGTAATTATTTTGTCCAAGGAAGGTATATCAACAGCAGAACTGCGTAAGCTAGTTTTCTGTGTATCCTATACAATTAATTCCAATTTTCAAAAACGCCAACACCCATGAGTCTGTGAATTTATTATCAACAACGGTACTCCTGTTAGATAATATTACTAGTGTTGACTATGCTGTGTCTGGTGAAACATGCCCATAGTTATGTACCATCGCCTCCGCACTTCCAACGACTATTTACACCAATGCTATGCCCCATGATAGTAAAATACGAACAACCTAACTAAAGAGACTACCTCGAGAAGTGACGCAGCACGAACCACTCATTCTGTATCCCAATGCCTAACCGACTCTGAAAAATGCGCTCTACCCATTTTAGTAATTCCCTTTGTCGGAGCTCCATGTCACCCACGGCATTCCACCAACGCCTTGTGAGTCATGACTGACCCCTCCTAGTCAACCTATTATAAGACGACCAGAGAGAGTTAATCTCAAATAAAACTGTCAAAAACTGCCTGGCATTAAATTGAACAGACCATATACTGCACTAACCTTGCAAATCCGTCCCATTAAAATAACGTAGGCATCCCAGTCCCCAAAGATTCCTTCAGACGCATAAAAAATTGTGGTCCCCATAGTGCAATGACCAATTACGTCCCAGCAGCTCATCATAAGAAGCCCCTCTCCCCAACGTTAAGTTGTGTTAACTACTGTCTGTGGAACCTCTTTCGAAAGATGCCAAACGTCAACATTCCCTTAACTCGAACTGGTCCACGTCTACTAGGCCGAAGGATGATGGCAATTTCATTGTCGTCAATTGTCTCTAGTATTCCGTTACAGGCTCGTGTTCAGAGAATCACTCCATCCGCCGCATGTGCAAGTTGATAATGCATTCTCCAGAATAAGAGATGTCGGAGAATTGGCATCGATCCCCCACACTAGCTATCTCCGCTTATGCTAAAACAAAGACAGCTTCACCATTTGATCCTCATAGATACCCCTGATAGACAATGCTGGAGAATGACGATTATTCATTGTTTCTTGCCAGCACGCTTAACTTCCAAGTACGGTGACGGTATCAATGAAGCGTGAGAGAAGAATTGGGACACGAAACTGATCTTGTTCGAGCATGGCAGACTAAGAGCAAACATACTGCACTCGACGAGGATGGATTCCGAACCCACGGCAGTGCCAGACACAATGGATTAGCAGTCCATCGCTTACCAACTCGCACCTCGTCCTCTCGTAAGCACTGTTTAAAGAAAAAAGTGGATCTGTTGTCGACCAGGTCCAGCAGCTGCCATTAAGTCATTCAGACGAAGTAATCAGGACATACAGGAAGTAATTTCACCCGTCACACCCTGAAGCTTAGTAAAGTGAAAAAATGTAATGGAGTTAGAAGACCATTGCCCTTTTACAACAACTTACTGTACACTAAGCTACGTCCGCCAAGAGCAACATCGGCACACCGGAGGAGCAAATCTGTTCTGGTGAGCGTGCGCTTTTTTCACACTCTTAGCTCTGACCTTTTTGTCTACCGTGCTTTCCACATGTTGTTGTATTATCACTTTATCCTGCCTCCTTCCTCCTTGGTTTGATTGTCCAGACTAGAAGGCTTGTCGTATTACACTCCCTCTTCAAATTCCGATCAAGAAACCAGATTCTAAGTACCTAACAACATCTCCGGTAAGCATATGTCTGTGTGTAAGATAGTACCCGATGACATTTCAGATATGCTTTTGCAATCACTTGATCCCAAAATCGATTCTCATGAACCCCCTACCTTGATGAAGCATTCAGTGGCGGAGATCACCTCAAAAGAAGTAGAAGGTAATTTGTCAGAAACTCTGAGGATCCTCCTATATTTCTGATTTTGGCATGACAGGACTATAATGTGTTGAGAACAATATTTATTCCCTCTGCACATCAATGATGAATACAAATCAAAAGACCTTTTCCAACCTGAACTTTTAGAGTAAGCTCAAGCAAGTGTATGTCAAACAGACTGCTGCCTCAAGGCACATTTTTGGAGAACCAATGTAACCGATAACACACTCAGACTTAGACTCAGCTCTTCGTTCGAAATCGAATAAAGATAATTGCTGCAAATGGTTAAATTTGCCAGTTGATAGGATCTTGTCCAGGAGTATACGAACCCGGAGTGATCTATTTTAGTGGCTAATAGCATTCAACCACGATGTCATTTGTCAAAATATAAGACTTCCCGACGCACTATGCATCAGTCACCTACTGTTGTGTATCTAGTTGAAACATGCACTAGTTTTGTCCATCGCCAGAGGACTTTCACACATGACCCTGTATTTAACACAGCAACTATGCAAGGAAGCTATGGAAGGCGACATGTGAGGCCATTCGATTCACACCTACCTCTCCTGAGCTTAAACCGATTCGCTCCCATTCTGATAATTCCTGGGAGCTCTTGTACATGACACTAGATAACCAAGCCTGAGAAAGTGACCCATTTCAACCTTTAGCATAGCAAAGATAATCCTTCAATTATAAAGCTGTCAACCTGCTGGCTTAAAATTTCTCGTGACTACCAGACCCCCATAGTATTAGACCACATGCGTGTAGAATTGCCCAATCGGCATTAGAATAACGACATTAATTGCTGCAACCTAAAATGTGCAGAGGTTGCGAGCTTTAAGTCCCGTAGTATCATACAACTCTTCCCCATTTTTTCAATTCTAAAGAACCTGTTCAAATGCAATGCCTATCCCCTTTTATATACGATCAGAGAGCTGCAGAGCTGACTACACCCCAAACTGGATCAGCCGTCGGTGGTTAATGGCATTTTCATTGTTCTCAATTGGTCTCTGAGTTTTCCATCAGGCTGGTTGTGGCAAGACTAATGCTATTCAAGCTTATGTCTCTTCAAGTCTTCTCCCATAGAATTAGAGAAAGATGATGGTGGAGATGTGAGACAGCCCATACTTCTCGCTGCTGCTGAGCGAGGCTTAAGCGTCGACCGATTTGAGTAATTCCCCTTTTGGTAGACACAATGTATGTCATTTTTTTTGCCCACTTCATCCTCCCCAGTAAACGTCAAGACAACACCCGCCGTTAAACTAGTACAATGTATCAATGAAGGAGAAGAGAGAAATGAACCAAAAACATGGATACTTAGTTGCATGCAAAAATAAAAGCAAAAAAAACTCGCCCACTCGACGCTGATGGGAATTTCGAAAATACCCAACAATCGAGTTCAAAGAGACCACAAATCGGAACAGTTAAGCCAGACATTCCAATCCGCCTTTAGAATAGACCCACATCAGCCACCCCTACGGTGCCCTCTCTGTAGCACTTTTCCATAAAAGGAACAAAAGATTTACACGGTTGGGTATAGTATACGATAATTGAAAGATAATTATCCAGGTCAGCTCCTTAAAGATAATGTTGTCAGTCAAGTAGCCATGACACTACATAGAAGTGCTAAATCACCCTTATCCTCACACTCCGATACAACAAAGTTTTTCGGTCAAAATGTGAATAGTAAATACCAAGTAATCGGAGATTTAGAGAAGAACTTCTACCACATTTTTACAGCAATCTTTGTTGAGCGTTGCTATCTTTCACACCTCGTAGCTGACCTTTTTGTCTACCGTGTTTCCACATGTTCGTTGTAATTGTTCACATTACCTGCCTCCTCCTGCCTCTTTGAGTCTTGATGTCAGATAGACGCTCTTTACGTTATTACATGCCCTCGTTCCTCCCGAGAAGACACCATCTTCAGCATCTACCAACCATCTCGTACTCTATGCATACTGTGGAAAATAGAATAGTTCTCACAGATCATCTTCATGAAATTTTGGCATCCCCTATCCCAAAAGTATTTAATCTCATGAATACACCTACTTATATGTATTTGTACCATTCCATAGTGGGAAATAATTCATAACATAGATAAGCGTATATAAGGCAATATCTCCAGAAACTTCTAAGGTCTTACTTCTGTTTATCGAAATGTTATACGAGAATGATTAATGAGTGTATGTGAAGAAATCACATAAAATTCATATCCTCCTGAATGCTTACAATTGAGGAATACCCATAAAACTATCGTTGTTTATCCAAAATAAACAGATCATCTTTTTTCCAACTGAAAATTTATTAGCAGTAACTCTCAAGACAAGTGGTCAACAACCGGCCCTACTCAGTCAACAAATGTGTTATATCTGAGGCAAGAACCAAATCAAGCTGAAAACCGAACCATTATATGACTACATCTTAACTTTAATCACTTTTCATCCTGAATAAGAGAAAGCTAATAAAAATTTGCATGCATAATGTTATCAAATTCACGCCCCTGGGTTGATGAACTATTTCGTTCAAACAGAGTATCCCACCTCCCCAGATCTCGTAGTGTTTTTTTGGGTGACAATGCAATTTTAATGACCCATCAAATGATAAAATATTTCGTGATTCCCCAAAACCAGACTTCCTGGATGCAATTCTGAACTTTTATCAATTGAACTGACCTGTTAGTGTCTGAAGTTTTAGAATGCCCAAATGTCACTCAGTTTGGAGCATCACCATCCGGCAGAGAAACTTTTCACTACAGAACCCCCTTCTGTATTTACAAAAACAAACGCTACGGAGAATGTTTGAGCTAGGGCACCCCACCCCCATCATCCCTTCTCTCGTGCTATTGCTAAAGTGAAATGCGCCCTACCATTTGGTGAAGGCTACATTTTCCCGTTAATTTCTGGAATGTAAAAATCCTTCTGTTTATATGACATTAATGATAATTTAATAAACATGTCTCCTCAGTCTGCAGCCCTCTCGCTCTTCTGCTCAAGTCAAAGCATTCAACAGATGAAACATTCTATGGTAGTGTGAGACTACAGAATTACTAGACCACTACCAGCCAAGCCTTGAGGAAAGAATGACCCCTCTGGTCAACCTATTAAAAAGAGGAGTAACATCTCAAATAAGCTGTCAAACTGCTGACTTAAATTTTGTGAACAGACACATTAACTATACTTGCTTTAAACTTGCAAATGTCATACAGAAAATAACGACACATAAATTGCTGCCAAAACGCATCAAAATTCATGTTCAAAGAACTTTAGATGCAAGAATTTTCTTCCAGCTATATATCATGTAACCCGCTCCGTTAGTAGTTTAGACACTGTCTATGAATCCTCAATCAAAAATATGCACCAAATCCAAGTAAGAAAGAAACTCAAAATCGTTTTTGCTAAGGAGTCGCAAAACGAATGAGAGAATCTTCATTCGTTCACATTATAGGTACTTACTGAGAGTATCATTCCAATTATGCGTGTGTGAAGACTCAATCGTTGTGTCTTATGCAGCTCTAGTTATTCTCACTCCTTCTAAGAATAGATGATGTTCTGCTGGGAATCGTGGAGCGCGAGTGGCATTTCGATGTCCCACACTACTCTCCAAGATGCCTTAAACACATTATGCTTGACCTCTACATTTGAGTAATTCACCTGTGAACCCCCACTGTTCAGCTAGGTCATGTCATTTTCTTGCCCAGCTTAACTTCCAAGTACGAATGTGACAGAAAATGTGACATGAGGAGAGATTGTGACAACGAAGCAGCCAAGAATTCTTTGTTGCACAGGCGACTAAAGCAAATCTGCTACTTTCGACCTTTTCAACAGATGGAAAAGTCAAACCCCCGTTGCAGATGAAGCAATCTCAAGAATATTATAGCCATCCATCCCCCTGAACCACTCGGCCACCTTACTTCCCTCTCTAAGCACCTTCTTCAAAAGGAATAAAATGCTCTACGACATCTAAGTCTTTAGTGTAGAAACCGCACTCTGATGATGATAATCAGTTCAGCTCCTGATTTCAAGAGTAGCGATTAAGCGTAAGGATCGATTTACAGAGCAATTTCACCCTTCACACCGTGAAAGTCTGGTAAAGTGACAGAATCAGTTAATGGAAGTTAGAAGAACTTTGTCATTTCACACGCTTAAATTATGTTCACGTGAGCGTTTGCTTCTCTTTTCCATCACCTTCCTATCTGACCTTATTCTCGTACCCAGGCTTCAACGTGTTGTAAAATGGTTCACAATTACTAATCCTGTTTTTCCTGCTTCTTTTGTTTGTTTGATTCATACCAGAAAAGGTACAAATCTGGTACATCTCGTTTTATAACTACTAAACTGGCACACCTATACTCGTTTTCAATTTCCGACAAAGTAAAACTCGCATCTCTAAGAATACCGTAAACCAAAAGAATATACTTCCACAAATTTAGGATACTAAAGTGTACATGGACAGTAACTATACCTTTTACTTTTTACAGAATTGTGGCATTACCAACTGATCCCCAAAACATGTATTACGGTTCTTCATTGTTAGACATTTAAGAAGGTCCCCCAATGCTTTTGATGAAGATGCTTCATGGGAAAAAGTAAATCAACAGATAGAATTCTCCAGAAGACATTCAGGTTTCCTTTTCTGAGGATGAATGACAGGATATAATGCTTTGAAAACAAATATTGATCCTAATAGCTGACACATCAATATGAATACAAATCAAAAAGACCTTTCCAACCTGAAAATTTAATAGTAAAATCTCAAGCATGGTCAAACTAACTGGCTTACTTCAGGACATTTGTTTTGCGAAACCAAATGAATGAACAGATATTCATACATTAAAAACTATCAAATTAGTCATACGTGAAAAGACTAAATACATTGCTGCAATTTAAATTTCCATGTATGATTTTTGTTCCAGATATCGAACCCGAACTGTTTTTGGTGGCTAATAAGCATTCACCCACAGATCTATTTATCAAAAACGCGGAATCCCGATGATATATCACTTTGATTTTTGATCTTGTTTAGAGTGTGCATATGAACACTAGCACTAGAGTGTATGTCCTACGCTCAGAGACTTTCACCACATAACCTGTGATTAACATCACACAAGAACTTAAGACATATGGAGAATATGGGCAGTCGGATACAACACTAACAGCCTCGTCCGTCATGCAAGCAGCGCCTTCTACCCAATCTTGAATAATTCCCCCTGTGGGAGCTCACTTGTACATGACC
>NW_019195541.1:0-506 GCF_002260705.1 Seriola dumerili
ATGTCAAGACCCCTCCCACACAGGAGAAAGTTCACAGGAGACACTGAAACTGACGCGAGGTAAATATCATATGTCATGATGATGTTTTCCTTCAGCTCATATTTTTAGTTTCAGCATTTGCCTTTTCATTTTTGTGGAAACAGTTTAGGCGACACTTCTCATGAGACGCATAAACAACAACTTATATTAAAAAAACAATATAAAAATAAAGAGTAAATAGTCTTTTATTTTTACTAATTAGTGACTTGAGGTTTGTTTGCAGCAGGAGATGACGCAGGAGAACAGATTGACGTTCGGCTCTGACTCTGTTCAGACAATAACAACATCGTCTCTGTCACTTATTCCTTCCTCCTTATTTTTAGACGAGGGCGAAGCTGCCAACAGGAAGTGGTGCTCGGGGGCTGCCATGTTTTTAACGACATTCATCTAGACTTCAATCTTCTGCTGTTGAGATCCGATGTGTTTAAAACTGATAGATGGATGGATGGATGGATGGATGGATGGAT
>NW_019195542.1:0-108 GCF_002260705.1 Seriola dumerili
TAAATCGATAAGATTTGACTGTCTTTGGCAGGTGGACGGGTGGGGGTGGGGTGGGGGCACGGAGCTTTGCCTGTTATGTCCTCGATGTATAGTGTGTCGGATTTCTGT
>NW_019195543.1:0-135 GCF_002260705.1 Seriola dumerili
TTTTTTTTGTAAACTTATGACTTTTACTCCACTACACTTACACTTAAACTACAAATATTGTACTTTTGACTCTACTACATTTCTGAAGTGAAGTACTTGTTACTGTGAAGCAGAGCTTTTAGTCAGAGGAATGAA
>NW_019195544.1:0-175 GCF_002260705.1 Seriola dumerili
ATGGTTTCATGCATTCGTTGCTCAAAACGTCGCCACATATCACACACTGCGGCCTGGGCTCTTCCTCTCTCCCGCTCCAAATAAATCCAAATTTGATATAGTTTTCGTCATATCTCCTCACTGGTTTGTGCCTTTTGTTTTTGCTAGCAGCTGCTCTGGGGGCTTCACTGGCGCC
>NW_019195545.1:0-117 GCF_002260705.1 Seriola dumerili
TATCGATGAGTTCACACACACAAAACTAACTTTTAAAAATTATTAAAGTTACAACTGTTGCTGTTCTTCACCAATTCATCTTTGCACTCCTGCAACAGTCGGACTCACGACGGACAA
>NW_019195546.1:0-605 GCF_002260705.1 Seriola dumerili
TCAGACTATATTTTCCAGTGAATTGCTGGTGTATTTTGTTTTTTAATTACCCCAGGCACAAAAGCAACACTGAATCCAGCCTGAGCCATTTCCATTTTCAGTGTCTCTCCACTGGATTGAGATCCTGTAACAGCAAAAGAAATGAGCAGTTATCATTTCTTGTTTGTTATAACAGTATTTTCATATATTCCAATTCAATAACATATACCAACTGAATAAATGAAACTGGACTCTAATGCATGTATAGTATTTTCAACTGAAAATGTCAATATGATTGCAAGCAATAGTGAGTTTACATCTGTACCTTCAATAGAGAAGATTTTGTCCTGTAAATTCTGCCTTATCTTTTGAAGTGCTTCAAAGTTCTCCACTTGAAACACATGGTCGCTCGAGGGAGAAGATGCAATGGTAATCAGTTCATTTTTTGCATTGACATCAGAAAATGCACTCCCCACCTAGGAATGTTGAGAAAAAATATTTAAGTTCTTATACTGTGCAACAGAGTTGATTTGTTTACTTGTTAATATACAGTTGATAAAATAAAGGTTTTAGCCACATAAAAAGGCCATTCATTAAATTATATAATTTAATAATGAATATATATA
>NW_019195547.1:0-298 GCF_002260705.1 Seriola dumerili
GGCAGTTATTGGTCACTTGTCAGCCTTTGTTCTTGAACGGAATTGTTTTTTAATCTATATATTAGCCGATATATTAGCTGCATAATGACTGGATTCACTGACACACTGTAAGTGATTTTTCATAACTACCCCGTAACATTTTTCTTCAGTGAATAATTTAATTTGGTAAGTCATTTACCTGATAGGTGATTGATTCTGTTATCTGTGTGCCAGCAATGTCTCATCCTGACTGAAGTTCACCAGTCTGTCTTCTGCACATAACAACCACATTCATTTAGTTTATGGCTTAAACTGTCTC
>NW_019195548.1:0-167 GCF_002260705.1 Seriola dumerili
GAGCAAGAGATCAGAATAAATAATATTCAGACATAAGTACATAGTTTGCTGATATAAACACTGGAGGGGATGTAGTGAAACAACAACACGTATAGACTATAGTATTTTGTTATGATGATGTTATTATTAACTATAAATTCAGTCTGTTTGTTCTTCATGATGACTCC
>NW_019195549.1:0-152 GCF_002260705.1 Seriola dumerili
CTTCAAAAGCTGTTTTTGTACTGTCTCATACTGTCCATTGTGTTATTATCTGCATTTGGCATTTATAATTGGTTGTCCTGGAATTTAGCACAGAAGTAAATCGTCTTGGAGATAATACAGTTTAAGCTGTGTCATGTTTGATGTATACTTTT
>NW_019195550.1:0-155 GCF_002260705.1 Seriola dumerili
AAAATCCAAAAAGAAAGGATCCACACCCGGGATTCGACCCCACAACCTTTTCATTGTGGGGCAGCAGTACTAACCACTGGACCACAATTCTTCAGGACTAAAGAGAAATTATAGTAAAGAAAGACATAAAAACATCATGATATAGTAGGGCATGT
>NW_019195551.1:0-351 GCF_002260705.1 Seriola dumerili
AATGATATTCAGGTTTTCTGCTTTTTTTTTCTGCTTGTGCGACCAGCAGTTTTACCATCTGAGTCAGGCCACACACAGAGAGGACTGCGGGAATCCATGGGCTGTTGAGGGGCTTTCCTTTTATTTATTAATTTTTTTTATAGATGTACTGTACCTCCCAAAAGTTCTGGCTGCACTTTTGCATTGTAGTAAACGCAGGAGTGACCCCTGCTCGGAGACACTTGGTTCATAACTCCTGTGATGCCACCGTGGATGATTTATTACGACATGCTTCCCCCTTTGTTTAAGCATTAAAGTAAAATTATGGTATTATTATCATATATATATCATATATATATTATTATCAACCTG
>NW_019195552.1:0-101 GCF_002260705.1 Seriola dumerili
TATAGTATGGCATAAAAATGTCATAGTATGGTATGGCATAAAAACATAAAAAAAAGGTCATAGTATAGTATGTCATAAAAACATCAAAAAACGTCATAGTA
>NW_019195553.1:0-153 GCF_002260705.1 Seriola dumerili
CCCACCAGATTTTAAACATCTGGATTTTTTAATGTTTTTTATTTTATTTTATATTATATTATATTGCTATTATGTTTCATAATATCTGGTTATGAATATTTTTATTAAACAATTAGACAAATATATTCTTCTACTTATGTCATAGATTATACC
>NW_019195554.1:0-111 GCF_002260705.1 Seriola dumerili
CACACATCACTCATACAGTCAGTGGCATATGCTCACATACAGTATGTCACTAAATGAAAACGTCACTAAAATGCCACTGTCTCCACATGCAACTGTAAAAATGGTTAAAAA
>NW_019195555.1:0-139 GCF_002260705.1 Seriola dumerili
TTGATGTTTTTGTGCCTTATTAAAATTTGTTGTTTTTTTGCATTTTTCACCATACTATACTATGTCGTTTCTTCACTTTTTTTGGCATACTATACTATGCCATTTTTTTTCAATTTTCAGGCCTCAGTATACGATGATG
>NW_019195556.1:0-180 GCF_002260705.1 Seriola dumerili
TGTGGATGATGATCTTGGTGATAAACTCAAAATCAAGCTTCTGTTGTACCAACAAAGGCAGGACAGTATAATTCGTATTGGTTCGCATTTTGCAGATCTCATCTGATTCATATACCAATTATATGCTTGAGAAACAAATATAAAAACAAGTTGAAGATGAGATTAGCGGAAGGCTGGATT
>NW_019195557.1:0-151 GCF_002260705.1 Seriola dumerili
AGTTTCTACATCGATCACTGTTTTCAGATCAGCTAATGAATTTACTCTTGAACCTGAACATGACTGAGCAGAATAAACGTCTGACTCTAACTGACGGTCGGTTCATGAATTCACTCTGATAATAAACTGAACCTGATCAGAAAATACAAGA
>NW_019195558.1:0-111 GCF_002260705.1 Seriola dumerili
CTCATTACACCTGTGACCACCTGTGTCACAATTCTGACCTGCCTCTGACTTTAAATAGTTGGCCTAATGAAAGTAAATATACACATGGATTTGTTTTGAAGGAATGTATTA
>NW_019195559.1:0-110 GCF_002260705.1 Seriola dumerili
TAGTCATAGAAAAATACAGAATGCACATAGAATGTGATTAACTGTTAATTTAATTTATCAATAAGATTTCTTTTATACAAGCCAAAGGAGGCAATGTATTTCAGTGCTTG
>NW_019195560.1:0-108 GCF_002260705.1 Seriola dumerili
ATCCTATCATCTCCATGTCCAAGCTGCTCAATGTGCTGCTGGCAGCCAAACGCATCAACGATCAAACTTTTCAGAGAGTCCGCAAGTTCATCATGGACAACAACACTT
>NW_019195561.1:0-110 GCF_002260705.1 Seriola dumerili
AATAAATGTCAAGGTTTCAAATAATACCCGTATATGTGAGATATTACCTGTATATGTGAAATATTACCTGTATATGTGAGATATTACCTGCATATGTGCTGAGCTGAGGA
>NW_019195562.1:0-109 GCF_002260705.1 Seriola dumerili
TTTTTTTGGGATGTACTGCTTGAGAGACAAGCGGCCCTTGAAGGGAATCGTTTGCTCGTCAATCGATTGCATTTCTTCAGGATTGACTGCTGAAAGGAAGGTTTTCTGA
>NW_019195563.1:0-115 GCF_002260705.1 Seriola dumerili
ACTATACTATGACATTTTTAGGACTTTTCATACCTTACTGTACTGTGACTTTCTATACCTTACTATACTATGACGTTTTTAGGCCTCACTAAACAATGTCATTTTTATGGATTTT
>NW_019195564.1:0-279 GCF_002260705.1 Seriola dumerili
TAGACTCAGCCCACTAATCAGCACAGGTGTCTGCCAAACGGATGATCAACAGGAAACACCAAAATAAAACAGAATGTAAAACCGACCTGTGGCCCTGCCTCCAGCTGTGCCCATTCAGAATGGTTAAAACAAGTTTGCCTTTAGACATGTTCGGACAACACATAGTGACTGCTTTGTTTGAAACTCCTGAACCTGGAAGACAGGACTTCAGAGGAGGAGGAGGAAGGAGATTTGAGAAAACTACTGTCCATCTCAATGGGATTGTACACTGAGGTCAAC
>NW_019195565.1:0-406 GCF_002260705.1 Seriola dumerili
ATTTTTAATTTATCCTTTTCTTTTTTTACATTTGCAACATGTCATATTCTACTGAATTGCTATCTGCGTGGAACTAATCTGTCATATTGTTCTGCATTTAACTGTGTTAAAGAGCAATTCATACTGCTAGTATTATAACTGCTAATAACACTTATTTCTACAACTTCTATATATAACAATGTCTTAGGTGTTGATATTCTCTCATTTCAGGCAGCTCCACACCGCCACAAACCTCCTCCTCCTCTCCCTGGCTGTTGCAGACTTTCTTATGGGTCTCCTGCAGATGCCAGTTCTACTTCTCCACATCCAAGGCTGTGTGATCCTGGGTGACGTTATATGTGCTTTGCATTACTTTTTCGCTTTCCTAGTTGTCAGTGTTTCAGTAGGAAGCATGGTCCTCATATCA
>NW_019195566.1:0-127 GCF_002260705.1 Seriola dumerili
GACAGCAAATGCAAGTCAGTTCATGTTCACATGAAATTTAGTCAATTGGACACACACTGTCCATGTTTTTTGTCACTGAATGAATGAATGAATGAATGAGTGAATGAATGAAGAGCTACAGTCATTA
>NW_019195567.1:0-148 GCF_002260705.1 Seriola dumerili
CAGCGCCTTGTCATATTTATTCTACACAATTACATTTATTCTAATGTATTGTGTACTTTATGCCTTGTACTGGATTATTATGTATTTTATGCCTTGTACTCATTTTTTAAAATCTTTTACTGTGCATTGTAAGGTGTCATTTAGTGCC
>NW_019195568.1:0-141 GCF_002260705.1 Seriola dumerili
ACTATTAATCTAATGCTTGTGAGCATTAAATATCCTCAGTTGTAAGTGTTGTGTTTATTTGTATATTTATACAATTGTGCAAACCCTTTAGGTAGCTAACCGTAGCTAACTGTAGCTCGCCGCAGCAGGACCACAAATCTT
>NW_019195569.1:0-105 GCF_002260705.1 Seriola dumerili
CCAACAGCGACCCTTTGAGTTGACAATTCAAATTACAACAAGTTATATCAAATAAAAAAAGTTTACTGCAGAATCACACTGTTTATGAAACAGAACCACAACCAG
>NW_019195570.1:0-154 GCF_002260705.1 Seriola dumerili
AATATGAGAAACAACATTTCAGACAAAATAGAAATTAAAGTGAGACAGAAATGAGAATGTAATTTTTTCAAGCTTTCAGCAGTAAAACCGTATCTCCCTTAAGTCTCAAGTCGTCGTGTCTCACCTATTTCTCCTAGTGAATTTTGGGAGAAAC
>NW_019195571.1:0-755 GCF_002260705.1 Seriola dumerili
GGACATCCTAGCAGACATGGAAATCACCAATGTCAAGCATCTGGATGCTGATCTTGCCAGATGTGTCATGCTGCTTTTGAACCATCTCAATGAAGAGCAGGGCAAACATTTACAAAGTATTTGAACTTCAATCGGATTATTCGAACTGAGAATATTCGACTTCCTCACTTGGAGGAAAAAGTGGCAGAGCATTGTTCCACCTATGCATTTGTAGTAAATTCAGCGCTGACAGTGTACATTAATTATTGTGTCAAAATGTCATGTCTGCTCAGATCTCATAGCTACAGGTTTTAGAGTTCTATTACAGACACCAGAGAAAGATATGGTGGATTTCATAGTTTATAATGGAATCAAATTGAGAGAAGACAGGAATATAAATTTACTTTTACTGGTCTTCAGATTTCACAAACAAAATACATTTTCACAGCTGCCGTATTAAAAATACACCGTGTGTCTTCACTTCTGAGTCAAGTGAAAATGAATCCTCAGGCATTTCTATGTTTTAATTATTTATTCTTTTATGGAAAAGTTCAAGGAACAATTAATTCAAAACAAGCAGTCTAACATCACTTTAAAATTTTAATCAAAGCCTGGAATCTTATTGTCTCATTATTGGAGTATTTCCTGTGGTTTCTGGTGTTGCAGATTTCTCATTTAACCCACCTGGACTGCTCGCAAGCAATGACTCAACTAACTAAGATTTTAGACAGTGAATGAACTTTAGCAAATGGCTTGTAGGGTAAATTTAATGGGCC
>NW_019195572.1:0-177 GCF_002260705.1 Seriola dumerili
ATATATATATATATATATTTACTATCATAATATAATATATGTATATATATAATATATGTATACATATATAATAAATACTATATTATATAACATTTTTGGTTTTGGACATTTCTTCATTAAAATAAACAATATAAACATCAAATAAAGGAAATAATCAGCAGATGAATTATAATGAGA
>NW_019195573.1:0-126 GCF_002260705.1 Seriola dumerili
TGTTCTACATTTTCATTCTTGACAATCACCACTGGAATCTGAAACATGTAGGAAAAAACACAAGCAGCCCAAGCTGACCAATGTGAGTGCACGCTGCCATTAGCAAACAACAGACTCTACATCCGG
>NW_019195574.1:0-115 GCF_002260705.1 Seriola dumerili
CAGATTCTTTAACACCAAGTTACGAGGCGGATCATTCAGAAAAGATATTTCCTTACAAAGTGGACACTCGTGAATCAGTTTCTCTGTCCACCATCTCTGCAGACAGTCGTTACAG
>NW_019195575.1:0-115 GCF_002260705.1 Seriola dumerili
TGAGCTCTCTTCATCTGTGGTTGGGAAAGCAGAACTTTCGTCTGGTGTTACTGAATCTTCCTTTGTCTGACTTGTAGTAACAGTCTCTGGTGTTTCAGGTGATACTGATGTTGGT
>NW_019195576.1:0-131 GCF_002260705.1 Seriola dumerili
GCTGCTAGATGCATGAATGAATAATATTATAAATTTCTGGATCTGCTTGATGTATTATTGTGTTTATCATAAGTGAAGCAGAGTTACCATGATGTTGTGCAGACATAGCTTGCATTCCAACTTGGTATATT
>NW_019195577.1:0-126 GCF_002260705.1 Seriola dumerili
TGAAAAATGAGAGGAGGAAGAGGCGACAGTGCCCCCATCCATAGGGCAGGTGGGGTCACTGATGGTTTGATGAGTATGAAAATTATTTGACTTGTATGTTAATGCCTTCACAGTCACAAGATCTCA
>NW_019195578.1:0-294 GCF_002260705.1 Seriola dumerili
AAAGAAGGCCAAAGGACTGTTTTAAGGAGGTTTTTAAATGGAAGATGGCGTGTGTGTGGAAAACAGATGAGATGGAGACACAGGAAACGTCACATGAACTTGTTTTAGTGGAAACATGTGAGGACACTGGGGAGAGACATTCACAGTGTCCTGAAGAGGGAACCTGACTCTGAAGAAAACCTACATGAATGATGGGACTGGAGATGCACTCGCCTTGCTTATAGTCATGTTTTACTTCTACTTTGTCATTACATAACAAAATTAAACTCAAGCCGTTTAACTGAAGGTAAAAAA
>NW_019195579.1:0-132 GCF_002260705.1 Seriola dumerili
TAAGATCACTCCTCAGTGGATCGCTCATCGTCTGACTGCGGCGAGTCGAGTTGGTGAGTAACTGAACGACGAAGCAGATCCAGAGTCAGATTTTGTGCCGTGCAGAGACTGAAGATGATGACCAACCGCTGG
>NW_019195580.1:0-155 GCF_002260705.1 Seriola dumerili
TGGTGTCAAGACCAATGCTAAAAATATCTGTCTTGCCAACATTTAGGTAACTTGATCGGCTTTGATTCAGATGTCATTTGGTTTAAGATAGCCAAATTGGTTTAAGATAGTTCAAGTACTTTAATTAGATACGAGGTACAACTGCATGTCATCTG
>NW_019195581.1:0-304 GCF_002260705.1 Seriola dumerili
CACGATACTAACGACACCTCAGAACAACCTGTTTAACATGTCTGCATGCCGACTGAAGGTGGAACAGCTGACAACTCTACTGCAGTCACAATAACCTGGAGCTCAATACACTCAAAACTGAAATATTACACTTCTTCAATACTAGCAGTGCCTTTAACATGGATTTTTACTTCTTCAATTTTGCGTCTTTTTTTCATTTTATTTGCCCTTATACAGTACATGACGTTTTATATTATTCCTCTGCATGATGTATGATAAAATATATTGTATGCTGTTAACATGTCTTGGACAGGATATACCATTA
>NW_019195582.1:0-657 GCF_002260705.1 Seriola dumerili
CACACACACACACACACACACACACACACACAGTTAAGACTCCGGTACCCTCTATCCCACAGCTCACATCTCCTCCAGTTATATGCCAAGATTTAATTAATATAATCAATAAAGTTATAAAGTAATGAAGCACATTTTCAAAAGAGAGAAAAGTACCGTTATGAATTAGAGGAATGTTCAGTGAAGGGGTGATATATCACTACACTACAACAGAATAATGTAACTGCTTTGTCATTTGTTTTTGGGTTTTTTGGGGGTTTTTTTTTTACTGAGTTCAACAATTTTTAGCTTCAGAAGCAGAAATGTCAAGGCGAGGAAAGTTTATTCCTTCCAAACACAGAGGCAATTCAAAGAGCTTTACAGAGGGTATGCAGTCTAGACTAAGTATTTGGACAGTTACACGTCTTTTTGTTCTCCAGGCTCTGAGTTTTCAACACGTTCAATTTGAAATAAATCAATGGAAACTAAAGCGCCAAGAATCAGCTTTAATTTGAGCAGGTTTACAACAAAACAGAAAGAACTGTGTGGGAGGTAAAGCTCTTTTAACACACAGTGCCCAGAGTCTAAGGGTTCAGGAGTAATTGAACATTAGCTACTTCATGTTTCTTGGGCAGCCGTGTGTCGTTTCAATCTTAGCAGGTACATGCAGGAAAACTC
>NW_019195583.1:0-651 GCF_002260705.1 Seriola dumerili
TGAACTAAAAGGTTAAAGCCAACGCTCACTGATGCGGTGCATTTCCATTTTTGCAGACTGCTGAAAATTTGTAATCACTTTTAACTGGAATGATTAGGGGTTTGTGATGTGATTGATCATAAACTAAGAAGATATGTATAATAAATAACAAATATGTATGTATAAATCTGTATAAATCTAGGGATAAATTAAATTACTATGCCTTGCATTTAATTTCATTCACTGCTCACTTATACTTCACTGTATAACCTATTGTGTGGAAGTGTGAGGGTTGACCTTTAGTATAAGTATAAATTCAATGGTCTTACTACAAAAACCAGCGATACGTATTATTAATAATTACTGGTTAAGGTTTCAAGGGTTTCAAGATTGAATGATTTTCTTTTCTTTTTGATGGGTAATTGATAAGAACATAGGCGTATATACTGTATGAGCATTTCGCGTTGGCCTTCAGTCACTACTTAATACACAGATTGTGTTGACATAGTTTTTTCTGTCTATATTGTTTAAATTTACTGTATTGTGCGTGGATAAAAACAACTACTACTACTATATTGCGAGAGGAGAAACTCAGCTTTATACACAGAACATAACTCAATGGAAACACAGACCCTTTCCTTCTGTGTTTTGTCAACTTCTTTAAAAAAAAAA
>NW_019195584.1:0-117 GCF_002260705.1 Seriola dumerili
TCATACAGATGAAAATGAATTAGTTCACGTTCATTTGTTGTTGTTTTTTTCAATAAATAGGCTGCTATTCTTTTTCAATACCCATCCATCCCCAGCCCCAAATCATTGCCACTCCCA
>NW_019195585.1:0-1575 GCF_002260705.1 Seriola dumerili
GAGCTCGCAACTTTCCTGTTAGCCCGGTGAGTAGCGTCAGTCTTAGGTCCTTAGATAAAAGTATAATCAGTGCAACGACTGATAAACCCTAGCGACAAACATTTCAGGTGGCGATATTGACGTTGTCGACAGACGTTTTAGCGGTTAGTAGGATTGTGTCTGTTGCTCTCGGCTGTTGTACAGCTAGTTACATCAGTAACTTTAGGCTCATTTTGTAACTGATGACTGTAACTCAAGATTGTATGGACCCAGTAGACCAGTGAATACAGGTCGATCGGTTCACCATGTTGTCACCACTTTACTGTTAGGAGATCAGCNCAGCCGCGATTGGAAGTGCCCTAGGTCTAAACATTTCTCAGGAGATTTCAGCATACCTCTGTCTTTATCAGGACCTGAGCCAGTGCAGATGCAATACCACCTCTACCTGTCTCACCAACGGCAGAAAGTCCAGACACAGTGAGGGGAGAGTCTAGGTGAGTAACATGCTGTCATTCACTTTTAAAAGTAAGACTTGTATATACCACTGCCTATATTGGATATGTATTTTACAGTATATCCATATTTGTACTACTTAATTTGTTGGTTATATAGTGTGTGTCCATTGAGTTCTTACCACACCTCTAGTTGCTTTCACTTCATTTCCTTGCATTTACATTTCATAATAATCATACTGTATTTATTTTTACATATTCATATCTATCCTCACGATTTATTGTACTCGCACAACAGACCTAACATGTTTGAATATAATTGTCCTATCACATGTTCCTTCTACATGTCCTCTTCCAGTGTCTTTGTGTTGCCTCACCACTACTGTTTGTTTATATATTCTTCTACGAATTCTTCACATGTACATTTGTTTAGATTTATTCATTAAGTCTTGTTGTTGTTGTTATTAAAGTATATGCTAAATGAGGTTTAAGTGGATGATTAATAAATCTTTTGTGTTCTGAAGTCCTTACTGCTTCAAACATTTCATAGTCAAGAGGAGCTGCTTGACATGTCCTTATTTTTCCTTTTGTGTTTTCATAGGGATGGCAGAATCCACCTCAGGCCAGAACCATACCTGCAAGAAACGGTAAAGCACATTACACCACCCCACACATGTGTATATAGGCTGAAATTAGGGTCAAAATGACTTAGCTTGTAAAGGGACCTTAACAAATAATTCAACATTTGTTAACCTGTAAAATAAATCTGCATGACAAATTTCAAGTTTGTGCATGTGTAGAAGAGATTTGTATTTGTTAAAGTCCACACCGATCATAATCTAATGTTTAAGATGAGTTAAAATGATATTGTTTTTATTACATTTAAGTTGTGGTCATATCAAACCCATCAGAAAACAACGTAGATGTGATGATTAATATATTTGGCTTGAATACAAATAAAATACTTGTTTGGAAACTTGCTGTGTCTGATCGGTTGATGATTTATTGTGATGGAGTAATGAGGAACTACTCTGTAACAACTGTTTATCACTTCACCAACCAAAGCTCTACAAATAGTAAACTACCAGGTAAGGTGTAACATACTGTGCTTTATGCTGAAAAATGTGTATTAGTTAGCAGATGT
>NW_019195586.1:0-142 GCF_002260705.1 Seriola dumerili
GGGCGCTTGGGCCAGTAAGACGGGCACTATAGGGGCAATCATGGGGGCATTTGGGACAGCCATAGCAGCATGTGGACCAAACAGAGAGGGTCTCAGGGTGAAGACAGTGTTACTCCAGCGGACCGAAGGGAGCATCATAGGG
>NW_019195587.1:0-158 GCF_002260705.1 Seriola dumerili
AAACAGGAAATGACAGGACAAAACAAAACCAGGACAAGATAACCTCACCATGGTGTGACACAGAGTTTGTGTTGAATGAAACAAAACTTTGTCATTCTGTGTTTTAGCTTGAATTTTTTATTTCCTTTTTTATCATCACTACAAAGAATCTAGACTGG
>NW_019195588.1:0-442 GCF_002260705.1 Seriola dumerili
GATTCCCTGACTGAAGAGAGAGATGAGTTGAAGAGGATCAACTCTGGTAATGAAGATTAAACTGCTCCAACACTCATGGCTTTGGATCCAAAAGGCTTCAAGTACAATTCTGGGCACATTTGTGTTACAAGTGTTACATATGATGATAGCTCCAGTCACTAACAAAACAACTCATTCAATAATCCACTGTTGTAAAGTTTAAAAAGGAGACACAATTAAAGTGGTTTTGATTTTGAACATTCATATTACACTCATGCCCTGAAACACATCATTTATCTAAATGAACAACATTCCCTCATGATGTTAACAGAAAACATTGTGTGGTTTATAATATGTGCAATTATGTTTCCTACTAAACATTTTTTATTGTATAAATGTAATTTCTAGAAGACTTGAGAGTTGCATATATAAAGCTAAAGATAGAGTTTTAGATCAACTAGAG
>NW_019195589.1:0-138 GCF_002260705.1 Seriola dumerili
GTTGTTTGTTTGTCTCTAGTTGTTTGTTTGTCTCTGGTTATTTGTCTCTAGTTGTTTATTTGTCTCTGGTTGTTTGTCTCTGGTTGTTGTTTATCACTAGTTGTTTGTCTTTGGTTGTTTGTCTCTGGTTGTTTGTTT
>NW_019195590.1:0-124 GCF_002260705.1 Seriola dumerili
CAACACTAACATAATGGCCTCATTCACATAGATTCTCTGGATGTGAGCGGCTCTCTGAGTTCAGTCCACAGCTTCTCATCTACTAGATTCAGGTCTGGGCTCTGACTGGCCCGCTCCAGAAGGT
>NW_019195591.1:0-224 GCF_002260705.1 Seriola dumerili
GCTTCCACTTGCCAGTAACCGTCTCTACATTTCTTTTTTGCAGAGATAACATGCAATAGAAAATATTTCCAGAACGCAGACATTGAAGGAACAGCTAAGTTAGTGTACAAGTACAATGAACGGGTTCAGTATGTCTGCAAGAATAATCATGATGGACGTTTTTCTCTAACCTGTGGACAAAAGGATTGGGAAGGGTCTGAAGATTGTAGAGGTAAGAAACTACA
>NW_019195592.1:0-126 GCF_002260705.1 Seriola dumerili
CTTCTTCTTCTTTTTATTCTTCTTTTTTTTTTTATTCTTCTTTTTTTTTATTCTTCTTTTTTTGCTCTTTATCCTTCTGGGAATCTCTTTTTCTTTTTTGGCTTCTTCTGGTGTTTTCTTTGACGT
>NW_019195593.1:0-134 GCF_002260705.1 Seriola dumerili
ATTTATTATTATCCTAAAATCTGTCATAGTGCTTCTACATTCCTTCTGTTCAACGAACATAAAACTTGGTGCAGCGCCCTCCAAATGTTTTCAAAAATACAATGTTCCACCTCAATAAAATTCCCACATCTGGT
>NW_019195594.1:0-109 GCF_002260705.1 Seriola dumerili
TCACTTTCCCAGCCATTTTACAAAGTCTATTAACCAGAGTTCCGGGTGCAGATGGAGGAACTTCCAGGACAGTTCAGTTCTAAGCATCACGTCTGTTTCCTCCAGACTG
>NW_019195595.1:0-144 GCF_002260705.1 Seriola dumerili
AAATAAAACGATTCATACTACATTTCAGTGCCATGTCAATTCAGTAAGTTTTATATCAATATGGAAAGACCTGTGGGGGGAAATAGTCTTTTTTTTTTTTTTTAAACATAATGTCCAAAGTTTAGGGGTTGAAATGTAATAGGG
>NW_019195596.1:0-116 GCF_002260705.1 Seriola dumerili
TCGCTTCCTTGATTGATCTGCTCGTTGATTAATGACCAGGTTTGTTTGTGCGGAACATTATGATGTCACAATGAAGCTGACCTTCGACCATTTGGATGTAAAATGTCATCACTTCA
>NW_019195597.1:0-112 GCF_002260705.1 Seriola dumerili
ATACATCAATCATCAACAAAATAAATCAAAAGACTTAGTTAAGTTAGTTAGTTGTTTCAAATAGGGGATTTGCTTATTTGCTTACATTGCATTATTTCATTACTCAACTTCG
>NW_019195598.1:0-160 GCF_002260705.1 Seriola dumerili
GAACATCATGTTGTGTTGAAGGAAACTTCGAACTAGAGACTCAGGGTCAGTAGGGTCATTTCCCCATAGAATTCAATACAATCGGACTTTTTGCAGCCAGTGGAGTCGCCCCCTGATGGTCACTCAATAGAATGCAAGTTTAAGGCACTTCCGCATTGGC
>NW_019195599.1:0-115 GCF_002260705.1 Seriola dumerili
ACACACACACACACACACACACACACAAGCTGCTCAAGGTGTGCTCTAACAGAGACTGCAGAGGCTCACAACACAATGGAGTAACAAGGTGTGCACAAACACACACACACACACA
>NW_019195600.1:0-126 GCF_002260705.1 Seriola dumerili
GTGGACGAGGTGGGAGAGTGTACTGCAGCGCAGGATTACCTGGTCTAACATGGTGCAGGAAGACTTCCATCACGTCCGGTTCCTTGTGCAAGCTGTCTATGATGCCCTACCCAGCCCAGCAAACCT
>NW_019195601.1:0-100 GCF_002260705.1 Seriola dumerili
GGAAGAAATGGGGACAGTGAAAGCAAAGAATAAGGAAATGATGAAACCTGGTGCATTTCCTGTTGCTGGGGGAGGTGGGAGACCAGGACAGGTGTAGCTG
>NW_019195602.1:0-108 GCF_002260705.1 Seriola dumerili
GCAGTATCCCCCGCAGCCATTCTCTGTGATCCGTGTGTCCTTTATCTCCTTTTCCTAGTAATTATCTCATGTTTAACTGTTGAACAGGTAGCTTACACTAAATAATGA
>NW_019195603.1:0-156 GCF_002260705.1 Seriola dumerili
TTTAAACTATTTATTGTCCTTTTTTTAACAGGGTTACATATGGAAGGTGATTTACTCATTTCCTCCATTCTACCTCTCCTTACAGTTTCACTCACAAACTGTCATGTCCATGAAAAAACGTTAAGTTATGTTTAGTTTTGTCTGTCTTGTGACTTC
>NW_019195604.1:0-111 GCF_002260705.1 Seriola dumerili
GCAGCTTTCATGCACAAGTGTAACAAGAGATCCTCTTGCAATGGAATCACACCAGCCACGATGCCAGTCAACACTATGTTTGTTCTGACGGGTCGGCCTTCATTCTGATCT
>NW_019195605.1:0-476 GCF_002260705.1 Seriola dumerili
TACGCGCTAAAAGGTTGTGTGCGTAGCGCACTCTTGAGTCTCATCCTAGGCGCTCATCCCATATATCCGCAATAGCAACAGTGAATCATTGCAAGATACTAAAGAAATACAATAATAATGAAACAAACTTTAATAAACAGACTCTCCATTAATAATTTAAGGATGACGAGGCCATACATGGTAAGCAGGTATATCTCACCATATTTCTCCACCAAGATTCCGCCCTCCTTTTACACCTTTTAAGGTGTAAACCTCCATCAGTAGTAAGCAACAGTCACAGGCTACAGTACCTAGTCTTGTCTTCTCCTTGTACAGGTCATCCGTTGTGACCTGGAATCATGTAACCTTCTTTCCCTGTAGGTAGAGCACTCAATGAACTGTACTATTCTCCTTCACTAGCCCTCTCATCTTCTTCAGGATCAGAATCTCTCCTAGGACTGACATCAGCCCACCCTGGGATCCAGATTTCAGAAGCC
>NW_019195606.1:0-129 GCF_002260705.1 Seriola dumerili
ACTGTTGACACCGTTTTATTTTCTAGATGTTAAAAAAACGAAAACAAAATCATTAAAAAAAAATGTACGCACAGTCTATACAGGATTAAAGCTGGCGGCGCCATTGCTGTTGGTGAAACGTGTGTCACC
>NW_019195607.1:0-115 GCF_002260705.1 Seriola dumerili
AGTCTCAGACTGTGGACGTCCAGTCTGGTGGAGACGTCAGACTGTACTGCTCCAATCTTTCCAGTTCTGATACTCAGACATTGTGGTTCAGACTGGTCAACAAAACCAAGGTCAG
>NW_019195608.1:0-110 GCF_002260705.1 Seriola dumerili
CTTCCTTTCCTCTCCTTCCTGCCCCGTTCCTCCTCCTTTATATTTCCTCCTTTCATTCTCCCCCTCCTCCTCCCCTCCTCTTTTCCTTCCACATCTCTTTTCTCAAATCT
>NW_019195609.1:0-108 GCF_002260705.1 Seriola dumerili
ATAGTATAGTAAGGCATAAAAACGCCAAAAATGGTCATAATAAAATAAGGCATTAAATGTAATCAAAACGTCATAGTATAGTAAGGCGTAACAACATCATAGCAAAGT
>NW_019195610.1:0-374 GCF_002260705.1 Seriola dumerili
ACTGTAATGATTTGTCTGTACACTAAAATATTTATTGTGGCCAAAGAGCATGTAAGAAAGATCGGAGATATGAGCCACTGTTCCAGTGACAGAGGAAGAGGTGGGTTGGTTAAACAGTCTGAGCACAAAGCTGCGAAGACTCTGGCTATTGTGCTCGGTGCATTCATCTTATGTTGGATGCCCTTTTTTATTAACTCTATAATAGATGCCTACACTGGCTTCATCACACCTGCTGCTGTCTTTGAGGCATTTGTTTGGTTGGGTTACTTCAATTCAACCTTGAACCCAGTTATTTATGCCTTTTTTTATCCTTGGTTTAAGAAATGTTTTTATCTCATTGTCAGTCTGAAAATATTTGACCCCCATTCTTCAAC
>NW_019195611.1:0-126 GCF_002260705.1 Seriola dumerili
CAGGTGGATTATCTACATGCGCACAGAAGACGAACAGTGCCTAAATAATTTTGTGTTTTGAGATAATGAGACACTTGTGTTTGTTTCAGAGTTTAGTTTTTAGGACAATGTGTTTAACAAAGCACA
>NW_019195612.1:0-102 GCF_002260705.1 Seriola dumerili
AAAACATCATCATGGCACCAAGTATTTTTAAAGGTTTGTATGTCACCCGACGTTTTGTAAAACTCAAACTCCAGCCTCAGTCTGCAGCGGAGGTTGCAGCGC
>NW_019195613.1:0-104 GCF_002260705.1 Seriola dumerili
AACATCATAGTATGGCAAGGCATGAGACGAAATGATATAATTAGGCATAAAAATACTAAAAAACTTCTGAGTATAGTATGGCAGAAAAAAAACAAAAAACGTCA
>NW_019195614.1:0-210 GCF_002260705.1 Seriola dumerili
ATCAACAGTTAACGTTATTTCAACATGTTTATCATTTTATCAAAATCATTTTTTATCCATTTATCCAGTTTAAGGGTGATATTAATATTCAGGACTTAATCATATGATTATTTTTGATAGTAGTGGGCGATATCGCTGTATATGTGAATTTATATTGTGGTATTTATATATATCATAGAGCAGATTTTCTCTAGGATCAAATGAGAAACT
>NW_019195615.1:0-791 GCF_002260705.1 Seriola dumerili
GGGCATCCCTGCCTGACCCCGCGTTTAAGAAAGAAACGAGGAGAAGTACCAGCATGCAATTTGATTGAACAGTTTCCATTTGTATACATAGTCTTGATGGCACTGCTAAAATACGAGCCAAAGCCAAACTTCTCCAGAGCATGAAATATGAATTTATGTTCAATTGTGTCGAAAGCCTTGTAAAAATCTAAAAAAAGGATGAAACTGTCATCAGAGCATAAATCTGAATAATCAATTAAGTCAAGTACTAATCTGATATTGTTGGAGATATGTCTGTTTCTCATAAAACCGGATTGAGTCTCGTCAATTATGTGGTCCAATACAGCTTTTAATCTTTTAGCAAATATCAATGCAAATATCTTATAATCATTATTAAGTAAGCAAATTGGACACAAGTTATCAATAAGGAGTAAATCCTTTTTTGGTTTTGGTATTAAAGTTATGAGACCTTGGGTTAGAGTAGGAGGAAGGGATTCCTTGTCTATACATTCTATAAAAAGACCAAGGAGGAAGGGTGCAAGTTGTTCGGAGAAAGCTTTATAGAACTCAGAGGTAAAACCATCTGTGCCTGGAGACTTATTAGGCTTGAGGTTTTCAATAGCAGAAATAATTTCTTGCAGTGATAGTGGTTCGTCACAAGATTCTTTGAATTCAGTGTTGATTAATTTACTTTCTGTAAGAGATCCCAAAAATTGATAGGTTGATTCCTCATTATACTTTGATTCATAGAGTTTAGTATAAAAATTTGAACAGTATTTAGCTATTTTTCGAGGGTCATCTGTAATGTCTCC
>NW_019195616.1:0-106 GCF_002260705.1 Seriola dumerili
AGTCATTTTTGCACTTTTCGCATCTTTTATTTTTCTTTATAACAAGCTCCAAGTAACATGATTTTTATCTATATGCGCGATCTTTTATTTTTATAAGCCAAGTCAA
>NW_019195617.1:0-178 GCF_002260705.1 Seriola dumerili
TCACATTTTCAGAATTCTGCCACTGACTTGGCACCAAAGAATCAGTTTTTGTGACACCCAGGATGACATAATTTACATAAAATATAAGTTAATTTAAATATAAACTCTATAAATGAAATAAGATTTTTTCCTGTATTTCTTTTTTTTGTACTGGGGGAACTTTTGACTGAACTAAATG
>NW_019195618.1:0-444 GCF_002260705.1 Seriola dumerili
GGGAAGACTGGTAACCTGCCCTTAGAGGTGGATGGTTTGACCTTTCACCCCACACATTCTGACATAATCACCAGACAACTGGAAGTCATCGTCAGCTCCAGCCCTGAAAACCCTTGATCAATTCCTCCACTGTATTTGGTATTTTAAAAAGTGAATTATCTAGCTCTGTATTTGGAGTGTTAACATAAACTTAATACAAATCACTTGGATGGCTGAAACCTTTTAGATGTTAATGCTTATTTGTGTCAGATACACACACACAATCAATGTACCAATGTGTGAAATTCTGTTTCCTCTCTATTTAGACAGATGAAAGGAAGTGAGAGACAAAGGAGAGAATATAAAGAGAGTAGCATGTGCGTGATTGTAGATGCTGCTGTGGTTACCTTTCAGCCCTCTCCCTTGACGACCAGTGACAAAGTGAAGTAGATTCAAGTAAAAAAA
>NW_019195619.1:0-103 GCF_002260705.1 Seriola dumerili
TTAAATGATGAAACAATTATCAAAATAGCTGCAGATTATTTTTATGTTGATTTGGCTCAACTGGTGGAGCGTACCACTTAGACTCAGTCCTTACCGCAGAGGC
>NW_019195620.1:0-118 GCF_002260705.1 Seriola dumerili
GTTTTGTTCTTTAACCTATCCTAATGCTCCTCATTCGCTTGCCCCCCGTTCCCTTCCCGCTCCTTATCGATAGACACATGGCTTCTCATTGGCCGACATCTTCGCCCATGGCTCAAAC
>NW_019195621.1:0-115 GCF_002260705.1 Seriola dumerili
AAATTTTATTTGGAAATATTTTCTTTTAATGTGAAAATGTTGTTTTTTTTTTAAATTAAATGTCGTACATTTTAACGCAATATTCAAGATTTAATTTTCTGATTAAGTAACTGTA
>NW_019195622.1:0-501 GCF_002260705.1 Seriola dumerili
AATCTGTCTGTCTTGCTCTCTTTGATTAAATCTATCAATCTAGATCCTGACTGAGGAGGACTAGAATCTGGTGCTGTATGATGCTGTGGCTGCCACTTGCCCGTGGACTGTCTTCTTCTCTTTTGCACCATCATCGTGGTCGAAAAACACGTTCTCCTCAATGTTCTCATGGGCATATTAGTCTAGAGTTTCCAGGCCATGGTGACCGTGTCATTGAGGAAAGCACACTCAAAACACTTGCATACACACCTATCCCAAACTCTTTGTTTTAGCACTCCTCAGATTCAGATGACGAAGACTTCATCCAGCCTGACTTCTGAAAGCAAGTTTTCATTGAGTGAAAACCACGAGACAAATTTAAGTTCCGTAAGAGTCACAACTTCCATGTTCTGGTTTCAGAATCAACTGAGAGGTCTCTGACATAGTGATCAATCTGTTCAACTCCACTTCATGTTGTTCCAGGGTTCCTCAAGACCTGATGAAGGCTACCCTCTCTCTCTC
>NW_019195623.1:0-3288 GCF_002260705.1 Seriola dumerili
GTAACTGCAGAATAATTTAGACCAAAGTGTTGAACATGAAGTTAAAAGAACACATTCACTCAGTCTACGTGCTAATGCTAACTTGTGCTTGTACTTCCATACAACCTGGCTAGTGGCTAACGTGAGCTAACTACCAGGACACACCAGAGGTTACGTGTGATTTTATCCACAGACCTGCTCAAAGTCCCGGACCGACACCGGACCGACACCGGCAGAGTCTCCGAGGATATTCAGAAAAAAACAGAAATTAAACCGCCGAACCTGAAGCTGTTTTATCGCATTTTAATTAAAAACCAACCAGAGACTCAACATCTCAACGTGAACGACGTTAACCCCTGTCACCCGGATGTTATTCCATCAATGTAAAAGTAGTTCCGGATTTCCTCCCACCAAAATAAGAGACGGGCATTTATTTAAAGTAATACTAGCACATTTTAAAGCAGATTTTGAATCAAACACTTTTTAAATTGTTTGACCAGCCAGATATTTACAGAAACATAAATTATATAAACATTAAAACCTCATTTGAAGAATTTAAAAATCAGCAATTTTACTACAATCTAATTAAAAGACGTATCAACAGTAAAAATGTAATAAAACAAAGTGAAATTAAAAAGTAGTCTCTCTTCCCACACTTACTTCACAGTGTTCTCTTATATTATTGTAATTTATTTTTTTATCTTTATTCATATCTTACAGCAATTCAAATATTTTCATTATTTGACTTTCACTATACATTGGACCTATGGAGACTCGCAGGTGTCATAGAGAAAAAAAATAATCCGTGCGCATAAATTCATCATTTGTGCCCTCAAATTATTAAACTGCTCACAAAATAGTAGCAATGAATAAACACAGGAAATGTCAACATTCGATGTTTGAGGCTACGTTCATGCTCACAAACTGATAAAGAGCATGAATAATGTGAATCACAAATTAGTGTGATTTGACATTGACTTTTATTTTGAGTGAACAATTTATTTATTGGAATTATTGCAAGTAAATTTATTTGAAAAATCTTTTGTATTTCCAAAACATACTTTTTTGAAGGACTTTATTTTACAACAAATCTTGCCTTCGTTCCAGTTTCCTCCAACATTTCTCTGAATTTACTTCAGCAAATTGTTTTGAAATTTGTGTTTGTTCAGGTTTAAATCAGACTGAAAATCTGCTGCTTTCAATTCTCTCTAGTCTGAATTATTCTGTAGAAAATTATATCATAAAATAACTTGTTGAAAACATTGTACTGTGCTTAGTCTCTCAGGATGTCCCCTGCAGGTTCTCTGATGTTCCAGCCACATGATGAGAAACCCTGTGTCCTTGAGTTACACAGCACACGCTGATAACCAGGACATGTGGTTGAACGTCCTTGAAACTGTTGGTGAATTAACCTTGAGCTTTTAATTGAATTAATTTTATTTGACCTGTAGTTGCATGACGATGCAATAAACTTCAAACCGACTCCTGTGTGTTCAGAAACATAAAGTAATGCAGTACATTTACTTTACAAGAGTATTTTTTTCTGGTACTTCATATTCCCAAACCACATGACATCGGGAAAATTGTACTTTTTACTGCACTCCATTTATTTGAAAAGCTTGAACTTTTCAAGAAAGTTTTTACATGAAACAAACATGAGCTTATAAAGTTCACTGTTCCAACCTTAAACCAGAGGTTTCAACCTTTTTGGCTTTTGGCCCTGTCACACGTCAGGGGTCTGTGATCAGATCACCTCTGATCGACTTAACATGGTTTCACTTCAACATCAATAAATAATCACAGACTGAAGAAAAGTCTAAAAACTGAATCCAGATCAGTGAATGAGCGTTTTTCTCCCATGAATCATGTGATGACCCCTCAGATTGATCTGATGACCCTCTGGCGGGACCGACCCCCAGGTTGGGAACCAGTGGAGTAGTTACAGCAGCTCCGACAGTAAAATGACTCAGGATCAATGATCTGATAATGATTGGATGCTGTATCAATAATCTGTCAAAGGTCGTTTTACTGCAGAACTGTAACTGTAAATACATGTTGGTGATAGTTTGGACGTTTAAACTGTGGAGCTGTTTCCTCAGTAAAGATGTGAATCCTTTGTCCAGTTTGTTTCTGACTGTCACAGTAAAAGTCTGGACTGAGTCCGACTGCCAGGTCCACAGATCACTGATGGTGATCAATGACTTCCCCTGATAAGAACCTGATACAAGTGTTGAGTCGAAGGTCTCGTCCTTCACAGCAGCACATCAGCAGATCTCTATCACATTTACATATTAACCTGGAGCTACAGGTGTGCTGCTCAGGTACAGTCAGTCAGTCAGTGCGAAGATGAAGATGAGGCTGGAGCTCTTCCTCGTCCTCACGGCGGTGATCAGTGCTGCCGGCAAGCCGCTGAGCAAGACAGCGGCCGGGAACAAGCTGCTGCTGATCTCCTTCGATGGCTTCAGGTGGGACTACGACCAGGACGTGGACACGCCGAACCTGGACCAGCTCGCTGTGGACGGGGTCAAGGCCAAATACATCACCCCCCCAATGCTGACCATGACCTCCCCCTCCCACTTCACCACCATCACTGGTAACACTGAACTGTATTATTGTTATTATTATAATTATTATGATAATTATCATTATCATTATCACTGAAGACACACCTGCTCTACAATTCAAATCACCTTCTCTTTAATAACATGACGTGAAACATCAAGTGGAAAAATACTCAGATCTTTTACTTTAGTTCAAGTATTTAAACCAAGTACGTGACAAGTGTTCAGAGCAGAGAAATGTTTCACTGTCATATTCACCATCATTCATCAGATTATCATCACTGATGCATTCAAGTGCATCAAGTGTGAGCAGCATTTTACTGCTGCAGCTGGACGCGTCCAGCCAATTGTCAGTGTTTGACGTCGGACTGATCATTTTCTCAATCGATCATCTGATGATGCTGCAGGTGGAAGTGAAACCAAAATTCAAAATAATTCACGTTATTAAAAGGAGAAGAAACAAATCGTCACTCCTGAGAAGCTGCAGCCGTGAATGTTTTCTCCCTCACTTGTAAGATGCTGTGGAGAAAAATCTGCCGAATAAAAAGTAAATGTAAAAGTTCACGTTCATTTAAATGTAAATCTAAATTTCTAAAGTAACTCGTAATGTCAACAGTAAAAGTACAACATTCCCTCTGACGTGCAGCAGCATAGAAGTACTGAGTCACTTTCCATCACTGATGCTGATACTACATTAGCACAGCAACAGGTAGTAGTAGAAGTAGTAGTAGTAGTAGTAGTAGTAGTA
>NW_019195624.1:0-112 GCF_002260705.1 Seriola dumerili
ATCTTCAGAAGCATGTTATAACTGCGGACAGTGTGGCCACTTTGCTCGTGAATGTAACTACAGAGGAAACTCTAGAGGAAATTACAGAGGAGGATTCAGGGGCCAACCAAGG
>NW_019195625.1:0-168 GCF_002260705.1 Seriola dumerili
AAAAAGGAGTTTGAAAATAAGAAAAAGCCTTATCTATGAGTCATTCGTGTGTTAGACCATTTGCTGTGTTGCACAGACGTAATTGGATGGATATCTCTTCTTCTGTAAATACTGAGCAGCTTCAACAAGCCTTTATTTGGTAAAGGGTGAGTCCTCATTGGAGTTAAT
>NW_019195626.1:0-119 GCF_002260705.1 Seriola dumerili
CCATTTGGTTGTGATGTTTGTGGGAAAAGATTTAACCAACAGCAACATCTTAAGATGCACATGAGAGTACATACAGGAGAGAAACCATTCAGTTGCAGTCTTTGTGGGAAAAGATATAA
>NW_019195627.1:0-142 GCF_002260705.1 Seriola dumerili
TGGGGCCGCAAGTCGCATGACATTGACGGAGCCGGTAAAGACACTGATGAAGCCAGTAAAAACTTTACAGATGTTTTAACGGTTTTGAGCCGGTAGTCCCCAAGACCGTTAGCCTGTTCGCCGGTCTTATCTTTTTCTTTGT
>NW_019195628.1:0-105 GCF_002260705.1 Seriola dumerili
TTTTCTCTCTGTGAAGAAAGAGTCTTTTATCTGTCAAAGGATCAGTATATTTACAGTGACAGGTTTGAGTCATTGTATTTATTCTACCGGCCTGTTCTTGCTTTT
>NW_019195629.1:0-276 GCF_002260705.1 Seriola dumerili
AGAGGACAGATGGTTTTAGCTCTCCTTACCCCATCAAGATAGCTCTCACTCTCAGACTTTGATATTTCAGGATGTCCCTCTGTCAGGTGCCTGTCCAGTCTGCTGCTCTTGTACGAGCACCCCATGATGGGACATGCCTGATCTCGGATGTTCACCTGTTTTGTGACCAGCTGGAGGATGATCTTCCTCTCTTGTAAGTTTTTAATGTGGTGTTGCCTCTTCAGGTGGTGTGACATTGCGGCATACATTTTGTTGCATAGGGGGCAGGGAGAACTT
>NW_019195630.1:0-124 GCF_002260705.1 Seriola dumerili
TGGTCCCCATTCTTAGATTATATTGATACTAGAATAGCACCCATTGTGTTGAAGGGTCTGGTGGATCACCGCCAAGAAACCATATAATGTATTAATACATAACTGATATGTACTGCGGTTGCAC
>NW_019195631.1:0-198 GCF_002260705.1 Seriola dumerili
TATTATCAACAATGAGATAATGGACACATGAATTTCCCCGAGGGGGATAAATAAAGTATCTATGTATCTATCTATCTTGGAACCTCCGATGCATGATCTTCACTCTCCACTGGCTTCACCAACTGGGAACCACCTCTGTGACGACAGCACTTCCTGATATCCTGATTGGCTGAAGGCTTCACTGACACACATGATGTG
>NW_019195632.1:0-147 GCF_002260705.1 Seriola dumerili
TTCTTGTCGGAGCGGTTCTTCGGGATGGAGATAAAGATCACTTTCTAGGCGCTTCAAACATCTGTGCGTTTCCGTGATGCTAGTCGGGAGGTTTTTGTTTTTTTTTTTAGTCAGGAGCTGTAGCTTAACTTCAAGCTCAGGAGGAAG
>NW_019195633.1:0-277 GCF_002260705.1 Seriola dumerili
AAAAACTTACCACAATTTCAAAGTCCTCTGCTGTCAGCCCGTCATCAGGGATGGTTTGAGCTAATTCCTCTTTCCACTGCTTTTTCACCTCCTGAGGAGAAAGGGTGAGAAGTGAGAGGGGTAAGAGATTAGAGATTTATTACCACTTGACAACATATCAACATATAGCAAGAATACATCCTACACACACATCCCATACATTAAGATATTTAATTTAAAATCATTTAAAACTGCATCCTGTTTCCCCAGTTTTTGGTGGAGCTTTTGCAAAATGATG
>NW_019195634.1:0-101 GCF_002260705.1 Seriola dumerili
CCCTTTGCAATAAAAACATCAGGTGGGTTTATATTCCCTATAGGCTCAGCCTCACCCTTCAATGGATTACACACTGAAGAAACACTTGTATGGCTGAATTT
>NW_019195635.1:0-113 GCF_002260705.1 Seriola dumerili
CGTTATTTCAGAAAAACTGGATTTTATTGAATTTTTTTTTTTTTAAACTTTTCTCTTAAATAATAAAATCCCGTTTTTTTAAAACAGCAGATTTTTTTTGCTTAAGTGAATGC
>NW_019195636.1:0-336 GCF_002260705.1 Seriola dumerili
GTGTGTGTGTGTGTGTGTGTGTGTGTGTGAGAGAGAGTTCTGCAGGTTTCTGTTTGAATCACTGATTGGATCATTTGACTGATTCACATTCACACGCTCTGATTGGCTGAACACAACAAACATGTCACACGTGAACCCACTGATCCAAAAGAAAAAGTTCCACATGAGCTTGAATTAAACAGAGAAGAAGAAGAAGTAAAAAGCTCCGGTGAACTGTTCTCTGTCTTTGTTTTATTTGTGAACTGAAGGTGCAGTAATGGGGGTGTGAAAACCTCCATGATGGTGTGTTCAGGGACATCACGTGTAGATGGGAAACTGTTTGAATGTTTTTTTTTT
>NW_019195637.1:0-119 GCF_002260705.1 Seriola dumerili
TTGATTTATTGTTGTTATATATTTTATTTATACAAAGACCATGTGATACTTCATGATAGACGATAACACAGAGACAAACAGACGTCTGTTTATATTTGTAAGTGACTCAAGTTGTTTTA